>NC_135740.1:8125949-8425949 GCF_041903045.1 Epinephelus lanceolatus
CAATGAGATCACCTACATGCTGTATCTATTATCCAATCAAACCATAATCATGCTGCCAGTGGACTGGGCATGTGCATTGTGCTGATGAGGAGAGACAGTAGCTGTTGAAATGTTAATGTGTTGTCATAATAATCAGTGTGCTTCAGTCAATTAGTCCTTTTAAAGATACATAACTAAGCTTCCTAAAGCTAAATGTTGTCTGCAGCCGAGCATGATGAGGTTGTCATGTGTGTGTAGTCATGTTGGTGAAGAAAGTGAAAACGACAGCTTATTAAGAGCATGAGACTGAGTTGTGTCAATGAAGACAAAGTTGCTCGTGACGGAATTACAGCTACTGTTTGGAGCAACACGTAATCGTGACATTGCACCATTTGCTGTGTTGAGGAACGGAGTGAGAGGGGAGAAGAAGGGAAGGAGAGAAAAGAAGATAGGAAGACATGGATGAAATGAGAGGAGGGACAGGGGATGCAGAAGGAGAAAGACCGAGGCAGCACGGGAAGGAGAGAGGGCAAGAGTAGGACATACACAAAAGAATGAAAGGAAGGAACGAAGATCACGTGAAATAAAAAAGTGACAGAAGAAAAGAAGAAAGAGAGAGGTGCAGGTACAAAAGAGCAAAGAAGAGGAGGAAGAAGAAGAGAGTGAAGACAGAGAGGTAATGAGGGGGACAGCAGAGAGAAGAACGACTACAACGCTCATTAAAGAAGAGAAGAGCTCCATTAACCAGCAAACCGTCCGTGTGTGTGTGTGTGTGTGTGTGTGTGGGTGTGTGTGTGGGTGTGTTCGTGAGTGTGCACGTGCATGTATGTGCATCTGATATGTGTGTGTTTGCGCACTTCAGTGACTGCAGGGCTGTTGTCTGTACCTCATAAGTATAATGATGGCACATAAAGGAACTTCATGGCATCACACACACGCGCACACACACACACACACACACACACGCACACACGTACACACACACACACAGCTGGTCCAGATTGCAGTGGCTCCTAGGCTCTAATTACATATTGATACAGCAAACAACACAAAGCTAGTGTCATAAATGAACAGAAGAGCTGTACACTGAAAGAAAACAGAATAGTCAGCCTGACACACACACACACACACACACACACACCAGCACCAACTATCATAACGCCCAAAAATTAATGAGCTGAACTGTAACTGTAATATGGATATGGCTTTGCATCCTGACGAGAATCCATAAAGCAGATCCTTTATTATGGTTTTATGAAGAACTCAAGCATTGCAGAAAACTTAATAACACTGTTTGGCTGACTGACTGGCTACGTGCCTGACATCTTAGCTGCACTTCAAAAAAAAGAAAAAAGAAAAGAAAAATTCTGATTGAACTACTTGTATTCAATCTCAAAAATCTTTTTTCATCCCCCCCTAAAACAAGTGAAGCAAATTCCGAGTGAAAATGCAGCTGTGACACAAGTTTAATTTCTGTGATGCCGATGGATGAAGGCTTAAAACAGCCAAAGCCTTTCATCTTTTTTCGGGGAAATAATAATGTGATTGCTCATCGTGGATCAAATGGTTGGTGAATAGACCCCACTATGGGCAGTTAGAAAGCAGTCGATAGTTATTGGTCGATGTCACAGCTGGATTTGTTTCATATTATTTCGCCTTAAGAATATTTTTAGGCTTTCTTGTACTTTAAAATGCAGGCCTTCCATTCAATCAGGTTCAGAGACTTTTAATTAGTTTCATTCTTTCCTCTACTTTGTCTCTGCGTCCATGCCTGCTGCCGAATCTGCCCTAAAGGAACATTTTGGGAATTTCTTTTAGCAGGGATCCAGATTAAAAACAGTGCAGTGGGCTGTGTTGGTGGGGGCTTGTTGTTTCAGGTTTTAGTGATGCGATCCAAGAAGTCCAGTCTATACTAGACTGTACAAAAGTCATGGACGTATAAACACTGTGATGTCCCCCAGAGACCAAAACCATTTGCTGTCCCAGGCTGTATACATGTTTATTTCTGCTGTAGAGTTGAGCATTTGGGGGTCTGTGGGGATTGACTGACTCTTGGAGCCAGAGCCAGGGAGAAAGTACAGTTTTTGGCACGTCCATGATGGCTTCATTTTTCAGCCCCCGTTGTAACTTGTTTAAAGGTTTATTAGGTGCCAAAACAACAGTTTGTTTAATACTGCCACTGCTAGTATATCATTCGTCATGGCAATCGCAAGGTAAATAGAAATACTGCATTCAAGTTATAAAGTCATCTACCAGCTGATTGGCCAGCGCTTACTGGATGATTCACAAAATGTCTGTAGAGGAGTGCAATAAAGGCTTTTTAATTTTTCCAAGAGAGTGCCTTGGAGTTTCCTGAGTTTTGCTCACTGGATGATGTTTTGCCATGCAGTTGAGCCAGGGTCAACTTTTTTGACAGATGACTCAGTGTTGTTTCTTTTGGCCATAACCTGTTGCTTTGGCACCCCAGGACAAACTTTATTCAAATAAGTGATACATTTTTCCATGCAGGGCTAATATGAGTCCGAACGCGGCCATCAGCAACAGCGGCACCTTAAGCTTTAGTATGTTAACGTGCTAGCAATTGACTGACCAAAAGTCCCACCCCCTTAGTAACTGTTGCTAGGTCAGACAAGCTTGACAAAAAGAAACATAGTGATGCCAGTTCTGTTTATCTGGCAGTGGGTATTACTTTTTAGGTGTCCGGCAATATAGTTTCAGGAAGCTGACAGCAAGGACTACAGTGTGTGATGGACGGACATATTCGTGAAGGGCTGCTAGACATTGTGTATATCCAAATGAATAAAACCAAGACACTTTGAGGTGGCGATCAAATAAATAAAGAACTGATAGCCTTGATCTTTTACTGGCTAATAGCCTAAGTGTCTCTTTTACATGTCCCCCAGCCACATGTTTTAACCATTTTCAGAATTTGGTCTTCTTTTCAACATAGACGATCCAATGAAAGTTTAGTACTGTTGAGAGCTGAAAGTTGAACGGGGCTCTGCCAGTTACTGAGCTTACTCTACTCTTATTGGAGCACAAAGTGAAGAGGGGCGGGACCTAGACAGGTGTTTTGTAACACTTTATAATTAAGGAACATATCATATACCTAAGTAATGTTTTTTATTATACTGACAAACCAATGAATGTTGCTGCATGACCCAATGATATTATGCCACATTTACAACTTAAGGGGTGGAAGATGATTTCTTTTTTTATTATTATTTTGTAGAGTGGTAGAAAATAATGCACTAAACCCAAAATGATCTAGCAGGTGCCAGTTGACAAATTAAAGGAGAAAGGACTGGACATGAACTAAATACCTTCCAGAGAACAGGTCTGGTCTGCTTTCAGTGAGGCTCGGCAAATGGATGGGTCTGAAATAAACTCTTATGTAATTGGAAGTCAGCTAATTTACTGACATGTAAATTCATCCATCAAATTAATGTCCCTTACTTGATGATCTATTATGGGTGAACTTGTCACACACAGTCATCGTGACTTGATCATTTGTTAATGTTGAGCAACATGAATTTGATACATCCTGCATTAATTTATGCATTAAATCCTCATGAGTCATGCATTAGTTAAGCATTATAAATATATGATTTGTAGCCTTGTTATATAACAGTCTGATATTCATCAGGTAATGTCATTTGATAATTAGTACTAAACACAATTTACAGCTGAGCTGGTGAGAATATTATTAGTTTTACACATATAAACTAAAGTATCTGACAATTTGGAATTTGTTATAATTTATCCTCTGAGGAACAAAATATCTGTGCCAGCTATAATGTCAATCCATCCTCTAGTTGTCAAGACATTTTACTCTGAGGCAAAAATGTCAGAGCACCAGGAAAATTCAGGACATTGCCCGTGATTGGCATTAGGATTCATTCTTTAATAACTTTAAAGATTTCACAGCAGTGTTTAATATTTCTATAAATGAATGCATGTGTTTATGGTAAGTGAACTGCATTCATAGAGCTCTTTTCTACCTTAACAGACAAAGCCCTTAACAATTTGCCTCTCATTCACCCATTCACACACACCGATGGCAGCAAAACCTTGGACAGACAACCCACTCTGCCTCCTCAACCACGGTTGCTGCCACGTTTGATTGTGGACCAAACCAACATTGGCATCTCTAAAGCCACAGTGCTGTGTTGGTGTGTGTCTGTTGCTACAGCTACCAGGATATAAACACAATCCAGGAAACCCAGTTTGAGTAATACAGTCCCAAGTTCATCACATGCAAGAAAACTGCATAGTGGGTTATTTATCTATTAAACGGATATGATCCATTAGGATCAGTCTTCCATCTAGACAATTGTGAGATAAACAGTGGAATTATGCTGATCACACTAGACAGTAATATACCAGAAATGTGTGCTTGCAAGTATTTGGAAGACATTTTCATATATTTTCGTTAAAGGTCCAGTGGGGATATACTGGCAGAAGTGGAAGGGAACTGCCCATTGGTTCGACATCCCATTGTTCCGACCATATTAAACTCATTGTTCCGAAGTCCGTTCCGAAATCATCATGATGCCCTGTGGTTAAGGTCTGGTTAGGTTTAGGCACAAAAACCACTTGGTTAGGGTCAGGAAAAGATCATGGTGTGGGTTAAAATGAAAAAGAAAGTGACAAACACATAAGCCGTGAGCCTGCTCCGCCTCAAGCCGGTCGCGGCGCACCATACGCCCGCCATGAGCCGTTCAGCACCGCGGACAGTCGGACTAATGGGATGTCGAACCAATGGGCTGTCGAACCAATGACATGGACCCGAAGTGGAATATAATGTAATAGTCATAGGTATGATTTCTTTAATGTAAAATCACCTGAAAATAAAAATCTTGTTTTGGTTACCTTAGAATGAACATTTCCTTTCCATGGTGAGGTCCCCTATGTTGCTTTGACAGTGGTCATGAACAGACAAACCAAACATTGGCTCTAGATAGGGCCAGATGGGGGCTAGATGCCCCTAAATTCTACACACCAGCTCTTTATGTAAAAGTAGCAATATCACTCTGTGAAAATACCAAAGTGTTGCTTTGCTTTGCCTCCAGGGCTGCAGACCTGTTGGAGGTTAATCAACAACATTAACTATTCAACACAAATCTGTGGTTGCATTAGAAAGTCCAAAAAATAAAATGGACTTTGATCATCAGTGCCCACTTACAGAAGCAAAATGCCTGAATAGATATTTTTCCTGGTGTCAGGACTGGAATACACCATGAAACTCATATGCACTCATATCTGCCAAGTGAGGCACTGAAAACAGCATCTGTTTAACCGTAATTTGTCTTCCTGTTCACCCCGTTATTTATGGGAATACATTTCATAACATTCAAGTACTGTTTAACAATTACAGCTCCAATGAAATATGATTCCAGATTAAACTGAAAACAATATTTTAATATATCAGAGGCAATATTTCAATTTATTTTACACAGTCATATCAGTTTCATCTTTCTGCCATCTGAGTGGTGCTTTCTCATTTCTTCAGTTTATGTGCATGGGTCAGAGTTACCATGAGGGAGGCACAATCTCCCATCAAGTTTGTTTTTTATAAATCCCAAAGTTTGCTTAGGAAAGTAGCGTTTGGGCCTAAGTGAGGTTTAAATTTCAAGCCCCAGAGCTGCAGATCTGTTCAAGTTTATTCAGTGACATCTGGGCTCAGTGAGCTCTATACATACATGCCCAGTCCCCAGTCCTCTGTGTGCAGATCCCCTTACCTCACACACCTCTGTGTTGTGGCTTTTGGCTTCTTGTCATTGTTTTTAGAGCATAACACTTACGCAGCACATTTTCACTCATCCACTCCTTACACTACTGACTTTATAGATTCCTCTCATCTAATTGTTTAATTTTTTGGTTGTAAATAATCATTTGTTTTATATGTTACATTATAATCTCCGAAGTATCTAATACATATACAGTGGCATGCAAAAGTCTGGGCACCCCTGGTCAAAATTTAGTTTACCATGAATAGCTAAGCAAGTAAAAGATGACCTGATTTCCCAAAGGCATGAAATTAAGGATGACACATTTGTTCAATAGTTTAAGCAAGATGCCTTTTTTTATTTCAATCTTTAACAGTTTCAAAATAACAAAAGAGGAAAAGGGCCCTTTAGCAAGTATCACAGCTTCTAAACATTTTTTGTATCTCACTGAGAGTCTTCAGTTCTTGTTTGGGGGATTTTCACCCATTGTTCCTGCAAACGGCTTCTAGCTCTGTGAGATTCTTGGGGCATCTTGCATGCACTGCTCTTTTGAGGTCAGTCCACAAACTTTTAGTGCTGTTTAGGTCAGGGGACTGTGAAGGCTATGGCAAAGCCTTCAGCTTGCTCCACTTGAGGCAGTCCATTGATGATTTTGAGGTGTGTTTAGGATCATTGTCCTGTTGTAGAAGCCATCCTCTCTTCATCGTCAGCTTTTTTACAGATGGTGTGAAGTTTGCTTTCAGAATTTGCTGGAATTTAACTGAATCCATTATTCCCTCTACCTTTGACATGTTCCCCATACCACTGGCAGTAACACAAGGCCAAAGCATGATCCATCCACCCCTGTGTTTAACAGTTGGACAGGTGTTCTGTTCATGAAAAACTGCATCCTTTTTTCTTCAAACATACCTTTGGTCATTGCATCCAAAAAGTTCTACCATACCTTCATCAGTCCACAGGACTTGTTTCCAGAAAGCATCAGGCTCATTTAGATGTTCCTTTGCAAACCTCTGATGCTAAATTTTGTGGTGAGGACACAGGAAAGGTTTTCTTCTGATGACTCTTCCATGAAGGTTATATTTGTACAGGTGTCGCTGCACAGTTTAACAGTGCACCACCTCTCCAGAGTCTGATAAATGTTCCTGCAGGTCTTTTGCAGTCAAGCAGGGGTTTTGATTAATCAGCAATCCTATGAGCACCTCTCTGGGAAAGTTTTCTTGGTCTTCTGAACCTCAACTTGACCTCCACAGTTCCTGTTAACTGCCATTTCTTAATTACATTGCGAACTTAAGAAACAGCTACCTGAAAATACTTTGCTATCTTCTTATAGTCTTCTCCTGCTTTGTGGGCAGAGTTGGGTTAGAGTACTTTGATTACTTTTTGCAGTAACGAGTAACCTAACGCGTTAGTTTGCTGTTTGAGTAATCAAATACTTAAGTACATTTTCAAACAAGACATCAGTTACTTCTATTACTTTTAGAACGCTGGTGCTTCAGCTCCGAAACAACAACGGCTGTCGTTTGGTTCTAATAATGGAGATAACGTTAAACCTATCAGTCTGAAAGAAGCCACGGAGCTTGTGGCTCGCTACGTGGTCAGAGAAATGCTGCCGTTGTCTATGGTGGAGTCTAAATAGGTGGAGGAGGACTCGCTGACAGACATATTTCAGACTCAGGACTTGCATTATACCTGGTACACGCTACACGCTGGTACTCAACAATTATCCCCGGTCGTCTTTCACGGCGTGTGTGATGTCATCAGGTTATTCTTGTCCTATTTTTATTACTTTCACTATTATTTGAGTCACTGTGTCTGTTCATGTGCCAGCCGACATGTTGTTGTAGTCACCTAAAAGCGTCAGCAGATGGCAGGAGCTACATTTGAAGCGCCATATGTAAACTGTCAAGCTACTGTATCTTCCACAACCAAGTTCTGACAAATGTTTCAGAATAAAAGCCTATTTAGAAAATGGAGCGATTCTCTAGCCGAGGTTATAAGGGGCTTTTAATTTGAAACAAGTGTTGAGTTTGAAATGACGGTGCGATATGTTAACTTTACAAAGACAACGGAGCGGATAAAAAGTAAATATATAAACACACAGAGGGATTAATAAATAACGGACCGTCTATAATGTAGTTTGTTTCAAATGAAGCTGGGAGCCTCTGCAGTTGTGGTGAGTAAAAGCCCCGCCGCTATTTGTTAATGTTATTACTTTATGCCCAACCGTGAGGATGTACCATTGTTTGCTAGCTTGATGCTAATGACAGTAACGTTAACTCAGCGGGCTGACAAAGTGCCTCTGCTGTTTCACACCATCATTTCCCCCAAACTTTTGAACAGCCCTCCTTTGATTTTTTTCACTCTAAATTGTACAATACAAAAATCCATACACTGATCTTGCCTAAAATGTTGATAAGCATGTTTCATCTTTAACTTCATGCCTTTTGGATATCAGTTCATCTTCTACTTACTTAACTATTCAGAGTAAGCGAAATGTTGAACCAGGGGTGCCCAAACCTTTGCATGCCACTGTAGCTGTCAAATAAATGTAGTGGAGAAAAAAGTTCAATATGTTGCTCTGAAATGTATGGGAGTAGAAGTGTTAGTGTAGTACAAGTACCGCAAAACTGCCCTTAACTATAGTACAGGGCTGTAATGTACTTAGTTCCTTTCCACCACTCTTGATTGCCAGATGTTGTTATATTGTGCCACAAGGGCTATCCACAGGGGTAACAACATGGACTCACTGACCCAGAGTCAGATAACAAGATCAATATCAGCTTCATCTCTGCATGTCCAGTACAGAAATAGATCCAAGACCCGATTAGCCTAGCTTAGGACAAAGACTAGAAGCAGCGGGAAACTGCTCGCCTAGCTAAGATAAAAGGGAATTAAAATGCCCTCCAACATCTCCAACGCTGCTTTATAAACCTTTACAACAAGCTGTGCTTTTGCAAGCCCTGCCAAGTGTTGGGAGTGCTGAGCTCTATTAGCCTGGAGTAGCACAAAAGAAATGGCTACTGTAATCTTCATGCTGGGTTGTCTTTTCATCTCACGATCTGGGATCCCCACATTTTGCAGCTGCTTGTACCTTCGCTGGCCCTCTTAGATCTCCTGCTTTCTCAAAGAAGAAATTACCAGCGCTTTTACTCAAGTGCACTGTGATGTAATAACAGCAGATTAGGAGCCATTAGAAACACACTGACTTTTGTTACACGACAATTATCAGGCAAAGGTCAGAAAATTACATTTCATTTGGTACAATACTGATGTCCCATTATGCATTGTGATTATAATCCTTATCAGAGTCTCACTATGTACTTATGATGCATTTTAATGCTGTATTTGTGCCACTTCCAAAAATGTTACCATTAAAAAGGAAAAAGAAAGAAAGATCATAAGAAACAAAAATGGCAGAAGGTAAAGACGAAGACTGAAGGAACACAGTGCAGGATGTTGAGGTGACAAATGATATAGATGAAACTGTTCCGAAGGATATGCAGGTTACTGCATCCTCATACAACATGTCACTGTCAGGTTTTAGTTCAAAAAGTGAACCCAGAACATAACACTATTAAGAATCAGATAAGATTACAAGAATGTCTGTGGTAATATCCTAAACATTTGTGAATTCTGATACATTTCATGAACCTGAAAATATAATAAAGTTTAATTAATTATTGTCTACAGGTGGTCCCCAGCGACCTCTATCCTGCTGACACCATCGCCTTTGCCAGGCAACAACGGTGCATAGCTCTTCATAGAGCCAGGGATGAAAGCAGGTGGGTGGGCTGGTACGTGTCAGATCTGTGTGGAGCACTAGAACAAAAACACCAACACATCACATGTGACATGAGAAATTCTTTCAAAATACTAAATTTAAAAATATAAATACACAGATACACAGAGCGACCTGTCAGGCTGTAGCCTCACCAGGTGAAAAAGTTATGCCACGCCACTGTCTTTGTGATTTCAACATGGATTTGTTGTTCACAATTTAGAATTTCAGGGAAAAATTAGGAGGCTGTGTCCCCCTGGATGTGTTAATAGAGAGTTTTCGTTGGACTTTAATGCACCAGCAATGCAGGATGCGTACCTAGCAACATCACCAAGATGGGATGGCTGGTGACGACAGAGGACAGGAGGGCCAAGAGGAATGGCATGACCAACTGGGCAGAAGAACGTGGGCAGGCTTGCATTGTACAGGGGTTAGCAGCCAAGTAAGCAGGCAGGCAGGCAGACAAGGCCTGAAGCATGTCTCTACAGCCCCTTTCCCACTGCACAAAAAACCCACTAACACCTGCCAGCATCTGGCTTTTGTATTTAGTGGGAAAGGTTACAACAGGCATTCACTCCCTGGACAAATAACTCCATCTCCAATCAGCTTCAGTTGGCAGTGATGGAAATATGACACCCAGATGGATGAGATAATTTCAGCCCCCTTGCCGGTGCAATGCAATGTCAGCTGCCACAAAATACCGTCCATCTCCGTCCATTCAGTCTGCACCAAGTTTGAGAAAAAGACTTAATAAGTAACAGATAGAACACAAAAGTAGCCACTGTAATATTTGCACTGACCTCCATGCTGCTTTCTACTGTTTATTAACCTGTTTTCCTGCCTGTCTGTGAAGTCAAATGTGACACACCAGAAAAAACAAACAAACAAAAAAGAACGAACAAGGAAAAACTTGGCTGGTGCACTACAGGCAATGGGACAGCAGCCTATCACCTATTTTAAATGGATTTTACCACATTTAAAAATGTGCGCTAATTTTGGTGGGAAAAGGGTATCCCATAGTAACTGAAGCAATTTATGATCTGGCACCGGATGTGTGAAAAGCTAGGGTTAAAATACTGCAAGGCTAATAGACAACAGTAAATTGGGCTTTTTACACTGTAACTTTTGGCTGCGCCTAGTCGGGCCATGTCTCGCCGATTTGCATTTCCATGAGCAGTTGGGATGAGAGTGAGCACCACTAAGTCTGAGGCCATGGTTCTCTGTCGGAAACCGGTGGTTTGCCCTCTCCAGGTTGGGGGAGAGTTACTGCCTCAAGCGAGGGAATTCAGGTATCTTGGTGTCTTGTTGACGAGTGAGGGTAGAATGCAACATGAGATGGATCGGCGGGTCGGTGTGGCAATGCAATGATGCGGGCGCTGCGGTGGTCCATCGTGGTGAAGAGGGAGCTGAGCCGGAAAGCAAACCTTTTGATTTACTGGTCCATCTATGTCCCAACCCTCACCTATGGTCATGAGCTCTGGGTAGTGACCAAAAGAATGAGACTTAGAGATTTCCACTGCTTGTATCTGCGAGGGTGAGGAGCTCAGACATCCGGAGGGAGCTCGGAGTAGAGCCGCTGTTCCTTCGTGTCGAAAGGAGTCAGTTGAGGTTCGGGCATCTGACTAGGATGCCTCCTGGGCGCCTCCCGCTGGAGATGTTCTGGGCACGTCCCACTGGTAGGAGGCCCCAGGGCAGACCCAGAACACGCTGGAGGGATTACATCTCTTGTCTTGCCATGGGGCTGGAAAGCGTTGCCAGGGAGAGGGATGTCTGGGGTGCTTTGCTCGGCCTGCTGTCCCCGCGACTCGGCCCCGGATAAGCAGATGAAAATGGATGGATGGATGATCAGTTTAGAGGCACAATGCCACGCCAAACTGTGCAAGAGATGGACCTTTTCCAGAGTAAATCCAAAAGCCGAGCCGCCTGCCCTCAAGCAGGTAGTGGTGACATCTTGCCAACCGCAGCCAGCCCCCACTAACCCTGCTTCTCCCCCCTAAACATGTGCATATGTTGCATGATTCCTTTCATCTCTGTCTGCAGGAGACCAGAGAGAAAGGCAATTTTAAAAGTCTCTGTGTGTTCAGCTCTCAATACTTTTGTAGCTTTTAACTGAATCTCTGTGGTTTAGAGTTTCTCTCCTGTGTCCTGTTTTTACTTTAGATATCTGCTTTATTTTACTGTTTCATGTTTGCTCTCAGCCGTATTAGAATTTGTGTGAAATTGCTGCACGAAAACTCAATATTTCCTTATTTTGCTGCTTCACAATAAAAGTTTTTACATAACAAAATAACAAGGGACTTTTAATGTGAGGAATCTATAGGAAATGAAATGTATTTATCACTGAATGAGTAGAACATTGCTAGTGGCTTTTCTTCAAAAAAGGCAATACCGCAGGGAGTAAAGTAAAAGAAGAGACAGCCACAGTGAGATATTAGAACAGCTGGCAACAACAGGCTTTTACTGCACCTCTGCAAACAGCTCATCTCCAACAGGTAGACTTCTTTTTCCCTGCCATGCTCTAGAAAAGCACATGCAGCAAACATAACAGGTCTTTAGCCGTGGATCAGCACACGGCTTTAAGCGGCATCACTCAAGACAGGCCATCATTAGTCGGGTAACCCTGTTTTTTATGGAAATGCAAATGCAAATCTCTGCTGCACTGGGCTGATGGCCCAAACCAAGCGAAGCCACTGTTGAAAAGGGGTGAATGGCTGTTCTTGAGGAACAGCAGTTAAGCTTGCTGGTGGCACAGGCAGAGGACTGATAAATAAGACTGGGTAACCTGCACAGATTTGTCTTTTAGTGGCCAGATTTGTGAACAAAGTTAGGCACCTCAGGCTGGTTAAACTATTTTCCAGATTTAGCATACAAGAATTGTCTGAAGGCGGTGCACTCAAATATCAACTCAATGGCCATAAGTTCATTTGTTGCTTGGTAACAAAAATAATTAACAAAAGTAATTAAGCTTATCAAGAACCAAGGCTAAGACAATTCATTCCAACATCCATTAATATTATAAACAGTACTACAATAGACAATGATGACACTATTTTAACCAATGAGTTTTTATTTAATATCCGTATGTCTTGCTGAGATGTGTGTACTATGTGTCACATCAAACACTAACTTACCACACTTTGTGATGGACACTAAAGTTTCTCTGAATCTAAATTCTGTATCTGAATCACTACCATACAGCAGGTTATTTAAAGTTACATGTAGAATGCATTATTTAATCCAAACTTCACTGATTCCTTTGATGCCATTCCTTTCTTGTGGCAGAGTTTTTCCCCACAGGAGAGCATCTGGTGTGTTATCTCCCAGTCTTAAATCATGAGGCAGTGTGAAGGGATCATTGTGGCAGGGGGGCTTAGAGCAGACGACATACTCTGGCACTTTCCTATCTTTGTTTGCTCGCTGGGATGCAAGTCGTCCATTTTAGAATAGCTCTCCCTGGCTTTGTTATAGGATCAAATTTGTCCCCAAATTGCAACATTTCGCAACATTTTCCATGCTTGACATTTGTGTTGGGTTTCAGCATAGCAGCAGTGAGCTTGGAGGAAATTTAGGGATTTATGGGCCCTAAGAGCATTCAGTACATGCACGAATGAATCTTTATCTTCACATCTACAAAGTGAACTGACTATACTGAATCACCGTTGTCACTGACTGATCAGTAGCTTTTAGCAGTGGAGCTTCTCACTGGTGACTGAGAGCACCGTCAGCTCAGCTGTGATTCACAGTATGCTACTTCCTTGTTAAAAGCCTATGAAAAGATAGTGAGAGCCACAGAAACAATCATAATCAGGATGCTACAGGCTGTTCTCATGCACTGTTCCTACATATACCTGCAAAAAGTAATGCAACGCAGTTTGTTTATAACACAGGCAATCATGATCCATTTATTCGGATATAACCCACACATTCTGGATGGCCGTGATCATGTAACCAATGTACTAATGGGAGTAAATAAAAAAGTTGTATAGAGACCGAATGTCCACATATGGAGCACATTGGGGTGGCGGATGGGTCAAAACTACACAGGACTTTCCCACAGGAGACCAGTGTGTGTGTCCTCTGGGAAACCAAGTGAACTTTGAGTTATTTCAAATACTTTGTCACCATGTTTCTTTTCCTAAACTTAATCTACAAAACTTGACTTGCATAACCCTAACATACGTAACTTTGTGTTTAGTATGTAACTTCATTTATGGGGCGTTAATTTGTTAGATATCATTGGAACTATTGTATGAGGATACGTTGGTGTTGCTCTTATGTATTGAATGTGTTTAACTATGTAACTTTTGTAACTATGTTTATTTTTTTAAGTGGAACTGATAATGCTGATTGTGTCACAGTCTTGTCCAGGACTCCCTGAAAAAAGAGATCTTGTATCTCAATGGGACCTTACTGGCTAAATAAAGAATTAATACAATAAAATATAATAAAATGCTAACATGTTCACAATGACAGTGTTTACATGATGTTGTTTAGAAGGAAAATATTGGACAAATTTCAAAGTTCAAAATCATCAAAGTTAATACCACTCATCATAAATTTAAGTCTGAAATTTTCCATCTAATAGTTGTCCAGACATTTTATGATCCAAAAACTTCAACCTGCTGATGGCTCTAAAGGGAAAGTCAGGAGATCAGCATAGTTCTTTGTGTACATCCTCTGGTGACCATGAATATCTGCACCAGATGTAACTGCAATCTGTCTGGTCATTTTCAAAATATTCCATCATAGCCTGAAATGTTATCCTCATGGGCAAAAATGTTCATGGTGATCTACTGACTTTTCCTCTAGCACCACTATGTCTGCAAATGGATCTTCTGGGGACTGTGAATGTTGGACTGCCAACCTTAAAGCAAGAGGTGTGGCTAAAAATGCACAGGATGCAGTTTAAAATATTCAGATTGACGTGAAGTTAATTACCAACATGACCAACAGAACAATCTATCACAGAAAGATGATAGGGAGAGGGTGAAGGAAAAGACAGAAGAAGACAGAGGATAGGAAGGTAACAGAGGGAATGCAGACAGACAGGAGGAGATTAGTGGAAAAAATCTAGGACAAACAGATGGATGGAAGATGAGTAAGAGATGAAGAGGAGACGGACAAAAAAATTATTGGGGAATGCATAAAGAGACCATAAAAAGATGAAAGTGATGTTATATACGTCGACAGGCAGAGTGTGTGTGTAAAGGGGTGTGGGTCAAACAGAGTGGAAGATGGGATGAGTAAATAATGAGATGGAGAGGAAGCGGGTCCTTAGCTAAGTCAGCTGGCATATACTGTAAATCCCCTGAACCTGTAAATAATTCATAAACACTTCTTTCCTTGCTGATGATCGCTTTTATTTTATCACTCACGTCCACTACAGATCGTCTACTTGACTCCTGAACTTAGAGTAGCACAAATACACTTTTGTTCATCAAACATCCTCCTCCTCCTCCTCCGCCTCATCGCAACACCACCACTCAGTCCTCTTTGTCAGTACTGTCTCTCTTTATTGCTCTCACTTTATTGCTATTGCTTTATTGATCTATATTCCACTGCTTTTCCTTTGTGAATGTCTGTTTGAATTTCTGCTGTTTTAGACTCAACAAGACTAGACATGACTGAACTGCTGCTTGAATGGATTGCACAACCGGACCAGACTGGGTTGGACAGGAATGGACTGGAGACTGAATTTTAAAGGACTGACCTGACAGAAATGCACTGAACTGGACAAAACTTTTGAACTGGACTTTTGTTCAACTGAGTTGGGCTGGTTTAATGAAACAAATTCACAAACAAACAGGTCCTGGAAGCATCAAATTTAAAAGGGTTCCTCCTCAGGGTGCATGATTGTGCTAAAGAATCTCCATGGCAAAGCTGTGTTTCTAAGGGCATAACAGATCCAAAATTCACTTTTTTTTGTGCTCTATTTTTGTCTCTTTATCTGTCTCTTTAGCAGCTAAATGCTCCGCTATGTTCTATAGTCTCTATCTGTTTACTGTTGGGTGCTGAGCAGATAGTGTACAGAGGGTTTATCAGAGCTGAAAAAAGCTGCCTGGACTGTAAGACCACATCATAGAAGTGCCATAAAACCTCGACATTACCTTAAAAGATGTTTTAAAAAATCAGCAAATCTTAAATGATGATAATGATAATTCTTGGGTTTGTCTCACTGAATGACCTCATTTGAATCATTTTGATATAAAGTATGAATAAGTGAAGCTTTGTATCTTTTCTAAGGATATTTCGGCACGTGGACTGGACGAGCCGGGGATTGAACCCCCAGTCTTCTAACTAAAGTGAGATACATGTTTTTCAAAGTAAATATTCCAATGCTATGAATTCACTGGTGTTTTACTTTTAATAAAGTGGCTGTTAAAACTCAAATACTGATGTTGCTTACTGGCTTTTAATACATATGGCCTGATGATGGTGTGAAACACAAATTTGAGGTGACCAAAATAATGTGAATCATCCTCTGAAGACCATGTCATTCACTGCAAATTGCATAGGAAGCTGGCCAGATAGTTGTTAGAGTATGTTGATCTGGACCAAAGTAGACTGATAGACAGATGGATTGACAGAACTCTCAGACTGCTGTCTTTAGGCCTCGCTGCAGCTGTGTTCATTAAGGAAAAACATTAAAGCTCACTCCTTTAACTCACTGCTTTTGGTATATGGCTGCTGTTTTTTGCAAAGGTAGGAGGGAGAACACGTTCCAAAAGTGATCCACACAGACACCACACAAACAACTGTCTAAACACAAGTGGCAAATGTTCTTTTTTTTCCTCAGATGACCCTTCTTGAAAGAAGATGAGAGGGTAGTAAAGAGCAAGTGAAACTAAAGTGCTGGTGGTGGAGGAGGAGGAGGGCGAGAGAAGTTGAGATGGAGCCAATGAATGAGTGTTGTGGAGAGAGACTGCGAGGAATGATTTGAGGCCTGCAGGTGTTTTCATATCCTAAAAGAGATCGATATTTGCGTTCGTTCTGACGCTGACTGTACCGCGCGGCTCCAAATAAATAACCATAATCACAAAACGCCCCGAGATTGACTCTCAATAGAATTATCATTCTTTTCTCTTTGGCAGATTTGGATATTGCTCCTTCAGGGTTCTCAAATGACTTTGTTGTCGAGTGTGTTGTGAGTGTGTGCGTGCGCACTTGTTTATCTGCGTGTTGAGGGCATTCAAATTTCATTGAATCAATGAACTATGGGCATTATATGAAGTGTGTGTGGGCAATGTTGTGACAGTGTATAGATCCGTGCTGCTGTGTGAATGTGTGCGGGCTTCTTCGTGTGTGTGTGTAGCCATGGGCTGTGAACAACAACAGGCCACAGTAATTGAATCTTCATCTGAGCCCTTAAGTCTAACCATTAGACAACGATAACGCAACACAAAAGCACACACACACTGCTCGTTCAGTCTCATTACAGTATCAGAACAATATAGCAGTAGCTGAAGTGCACAGCAGTAGGTTTTGTCCGTCATCATTAAGGGCTGATGGCCCACTGTGTTTGAGCCCGAAGAGATACAAAGAAAGAAAAGTGATATGAGGCGGAAAGTGAGGCAAAGAGTTGCTAGGTTATGTTTTTAACCTGCTATTAATATGTAATCCATGTGAGGGAATATCTCATCCGGATAAGAAAAAGCCCATTAATGCGAGCTTTAAATGCACACAGTACGTACTGTGATGGAATCTGCCAGAGTCAGTCAGGTGGAAATGCAATTCTCACGGTGTGTTTCCTTCTCAGCCTGGGCAGAGGTGTCGTCACTGCAGGTAGAATCTTCCTCACCGCAGCTGAAACGTCATTGTCTGGAAAAACGCCACCGCCACAGGTAGAGAGACCTGATTGCCAAGAACAACTACAGCTGTGTTTTGGCACAGGGATGGAGCACGTCGTCTCGTGTACTGAAGCGTAGTACAAAGAGACCCTGGCCCTGTCCTCAGTGCTGAGTAGTGTGCTGCTGACTAATAATTCTTGGTCAGAGCTGTCTCCTCTCTGCTCTGTAGTCACCACTACTTTAACTGTTGTCTTAATGGAGCTGTACACCCCCATCAACCCCACTCATCCCCTTACCTCTCCCGTCTACCTCTCCCCCAATTCTAATTCAGCTCCAGTCTGCAAAAAGCAATGAAATGGAATTGACTGATACCCACAGAATGCATTACAGTTCATAATAGGATATCAATAATAATAAATAAACAAGACTAAAAGTCTAGAGCCCGGCTAGCAGCCCCTACAGGATGTGAACTTCATTACTTCATTCTCACAAAGCTCACAAGTGTGTCGCATACAGAATAAGATGATCATTTATAGTTCTCTTAGACACTTAGCAGTAGTGCGGCAACAAAGATAATACAAATTTAAAGTTTCAAATGGTTCATCTTCTTGGGAGCATGAATATTCTCTGCAGATTTCATAATGATACCCTGCCCTGTTTGTACGCTTTCCTATGAGAAGGAATGCACCAAAGTTCATGCATATCCCACATATTTTGGAAGGCTGCATTCATATGACCAATGCCCCGACAGGAGTAAAGAAAGAAGTGGTCCACAGCAGTCAACTTAAAAGGCAGGTTGGGGTGGTGGATGGGTCACGAAACACAGAACTTTCCCTCAGGACTTTCCCCAAGAGACTGGTGTTTAGAACTGTATGAACTTTGAGTCATTTTGAGGTATGTCCTTACCATGTTTCTTTGCCTAAACCAAAACTACGTAACTCTCCGTAAATTACGTAACTTTACGTTAAGATCGTAATGTCATTTGTGAGCTGTAAAATGCCAGTCAATGAAATAGAGATTTTGTTATTTTTCTGTGAGACATTTCATTTGTTTCCGAGACAACCTCACAACCCAGTCGCCACAAAATAATTCACATTGCACGTTTATGCAAACCGCAGATATCTAACATTTCTATGTTATTTTGTAGCAGAAACATTAAAACATTAAATACCAATGTTTGAAAATCTTCAATTTTTTACTGACTTCAAAGGCCCATTACTCTGTCTCTGTATCACCTAGAGTGTTTCTGACACTTTCACAAGAAACTTCAGAGAGTTTTCTTTCTGTCAAGACCTCATGCATGCATGTAGTCAGAGCAGTTCAGAAGCTACAGTCATTTTAATTTGGGTATGTCATTTTAGGCGTTTTTGCTACAAAATGGGGGTGGAGTACTTAAAAGAGGCCCACCTAAAAATATCTGTAACAAGTGGATGCTATATTGAGGATTTTTTCACCGTTTTACCTCGCAGTCAGACAGCCCTTTTCTTTGGCACTTAATTTTCTCAACTGAGGGGAGTCGGTGGCATAGTGGACAGAGCAGGCGCCCCATGTACAAGGCTGTTGCCACAGCGGCCCGGTTTCGACTCCAGCCTGTGGCCCTTTGCTGCATGTCATTGCCTCTCTCTCTCTCTCCCCCTTTCACACAAATTTCTCAACTGCAAAACTTCTGCATCCCTGTGCTGCTGTATTCCTCTGTTACTCCATTTAAGATACATACTAAAACATAAAACTTTGTAGGCTACCATTAACACAGTAAGTTCTAACAGTGGCTCAAGAGTGTGTGACTCCACATTAGTTTGCCTCTACAAACAGCTAACACAAATACGTTGATAAGGTAAACATAGCCCATGGAACGTTGGTTGTCTAATAATCAGTCATTATACCATAACATGTACTGAGGGCCCAAAACTAAAGTTAATTTGAAGACAACTCATCATTGGGGTCAGCTTGTTTGGGATGTTTTTTTCCAACTTGCCTTGGCCGCATTTCCCAGATCCAGTTAAGAAGATCTTGGCGCTAAGACCGCTCTTAAGCCTCCCGTGAAAGAAAAATGCATTTCCCAGATTAGCGACCAAACACTCACAGATCCAGCCGCATCAGGCACATTAATATTACACTAAGCAAGGAGATATTACAACAGTGCACATGTATACATTTTGATCTATTTTATACTTCAGATTTATATTGTTTACCATTAATTGGTGACAGAAAAGAACGAATTTTATTCTGCAGGGAAACGCGTGCCCTTACTGTGCATATGACAATAAACACTTTGAATCTTGAATCTATATGTTTTATGAAGACCCTATGCGCGCTCATAGCTGTGGCACAAGTTATGCACCGAAATCTAGCGGAAGAAAAATAATAAGAGGAAGAAAAATAAGTATGAGAAATAACAAGTGGGTTCACTGTATGTGCTGTGCACATCAGGCACACAAATAAAATAAATTATCATGACTATCATTTATCATAATTTGTCCACACATATCCCACATCTGCATGCACATATGAGATAGTTTACCACACCCAAAAAACAGAAACACATCCACCCTCCAAACCTACGACATATCAGGCAACTGACAGGTGTAATTGAGCTCAGCTGGAACCTCATCAAGGGACGCTCCACCCGCTACTCTATATAAAGGTGTTGCAACATCACACGTGTGAGATACCATGGCTGCTTTACAGCATATTCTCGCAGCTAACCAACAGCATGGCCATGTGCGAAGACAAACCGTAGCCTATATGTAGGCTAAAGTAAATGCATTTGTGCATGCTGTCAGACCAGGCTGTCCAAATGCAGTACCGGCAGCCCCGTGCTGAGATACAACGCCTCATCAACTTAGTGTCTCCACACATCCGCACATACATGTCACATTAACTCTTTTACAACTGTCAGCGTGCTGCCTGTGTGTTTCCATAGTTTATACCTGCTGTTTTGCCTGATTCTCAGTGTAGATTGATATAGTCCATAAATCTGTCAATTTTGTCATTAACATGATCATTAGCAGAGACACAATGTTGATGAATGCAAGTAGGATACAATGTAGGTCCTTAAGTTCATTTGTCCTTTCGTCCGTCTTTCATTTTTTTGTTTAAATATAATACATTTCCTCATGATTCTCTTACCAAGACTACTTCTTATTTAATTGTAGTCTTGTTTTCATCATGAAAATAGGTCATTAACAAATATTTATCGTCTTAGTTTTTCATTAGAATTATTAGAACACACATACACAGGAGCAGCAGGCAAGTAATACATTAGGTAGCAGCGCTGTGTGTGACTTATGTGCTGATTAAGTGGTGGGTGATCGATTTGCCTGACATCGATTGATTTAGTTTCAGCACCGCGGTAGTGGACAGCTCCTGTTAAGAGCTTCTTAAAGAGCAATCTTAAGAGCGACCCTAAGAAGGGCATTAAGAACTCACTTGGGAAACACTCTTATAGGCCCGTTTCCACTGAAGAAGTTCCTGGTACTATTTGGGGGGCAGGATCTTTACAGGAACGTCCTCTCGCTCGGCCCTCTCAACCGCTGTGTCTCCACTGAGAGGGCGGAGTAGGAGGAAGGTTCCTGTAAAGTTACCGGGCTCTGGATGTGACGTAATCGTTGTGCGACCATTTTGACCGGGGCGACGCGGCAAAGCAGAAGCAAGAAGAAGAAAGCGACTCCTTTTAAAAATGTGACTCCTCGTCTGCTGAGTTTTAAAAATGCAGGCTATTTTGTCGCTTTCTGTTGACATCACATCCCGCATTGAGTATATCCAATCAGCACCAAGTAAACCCCAAGCCCCACCCAGGAGTTTTTCGGGGGCGGTCTGAGTACCTACTCCGAGGCAGGGACTTGTTTAGCCTCTGTAAAAGTTCCGGAAATCTGTCCTTCGGGGGTGGTTCCTGCAGTGGAGACACGCACCAACGGCCCTGGCCCCCTAAAATTACACCGAAGTTCCTGCGGTGGAAACGGGCCTTATGTTAACGACTCTTCTTAGCTAAGATGTTCTTAACTGTGCTCTTGAGTCTTAAGATCGCTCTTAACTGGGAAACACGGCCAAAATCTTTGGAAAATTTAAGAAGGTCCGCAAGACACCGGCATTCAGTCTGGCAAGGAACTGTGGATGGCTGGTGATGGAGAGCTTGTTTAAGTTTAAGTTTAAGTTTATTTACTTTATTAATCCCCCTGAGGGGAAATTCAATGTTTTCACTCTTGCTTGTCAATTACACACAGGTCCGAAAGACACACATGCGCAAACAGGACCTATACATGCACAAAGTGGAGTGATGTCAGAGTGAGGGGGCTGCCCTTTGGTCAGGCGCCCCGAGCAGTTGGGGGGTTCGGTGCCTTGCTCAAGGGCACCTCGGCAGTGCCCAGGAGGTGAACTGGCACCTCTCCAGGCACCAGTCCACGCTCCATATTTTGGTCCGGACGGGGACTCGAACAGGCGACCCTCCGGTTCCCAACCCAAGTCCCTATGGACTGAGCTACTGCCGCTCCGTAGCAGACAGTATGTAAAGCACTGGCATCCTGTGATTCAGAAAGATCCTGTAGTTATATTGTAACCATGTCCCACACATGGTAACGTAAGCTCTCTGGTTCTGTGATCATGCATTCACAGTTCACAGTTAGCTTCTGCCTGCTCTGGGCCTTTAGTTTACACAGAAATTTCCATTCAGCCTGCCTCTGCAAGAGTTTTTCTTCTCTATACTCTGGTTCATAAAGGTCTCCTCTTGTCTCCACAGTGAACAGCACTTCGTCATAGCTGTCAAAATCACTTAATTTTACTTTCTAGTGTTTGTCCTGACTTCCATAAACCACTGACAGTCTGACCTGAACAGCAAACCTGCGGAGGAATGCAGTGGGTGGTAGTGGGAGCACAGTGCCAAAGATAAGGGCTGTCTGATGGTGAGGTAATATGATGAAAAAATCCTGAATACAGCGTCCACTTAGACTGATAATGATTTCTTTTGGTGGGCCTTTTTTATTCATCCATTCATTTTCAACTGCTTATCCCGTTAGGGTTCACAGGGGGGCTGGAGCCTATCCCAGTTGACATTGGGCGAGAGGCAGGGTACACCCTGGACAGATCGCCAGGCTATCGCAGGGCTGACACATAGAGACAGACAACCATTCACACTCACTTTCACACCTACAGACAATTGAGAGTCACCAGTTAACCTATCCTCCATGTCTTTGGACTGTGGGAGGAAGCCGGAGTGCCCGGAGAAAACCCACACTGACACAGGAAGAACATGCAAACTCCGCATAGATGAGCTCCCCCACCCTGGGTTCAGACCAGGAACCTTCTTGCTATGAGGCAACAATCCTAATCACTGCACCACCATGCCACCAGGCCTTTTATAATATGACTTAAATACGTTTTGATGTCAATGCCCGTCCACAACAATGTATTGCCAAGCTTCCCTGGTGGGACTGCTGCTTGTTATTCCAAACTGGGGGTGCGCCGAGCACCATCTACTGAAGGTAATACACTGACAATAGATATTTACTTCATACAGCCCCACTTTAAAAATCCCGAACTATCCCTTTAACCTTAAAGGGAAACTAATGTTTTTTTCAACCTGGGCCCTATTTTCCGATCTACTTTTGTCTAAATGAGTGATAGGATGTTCAATATTTGACATTTCTCCAGTACGAAGCTAGGACTGACCTGCCTGCAGCCCGTAAATAATAGGGCACTCAGACAGCGTCAAACAACGTCAAAATACGTCCACTAAAAGTGCATTTTTTCCACACAGATAGGCTCAGATTGTTAGTATAATTGTCCAACAACATAACGGAAATGAACGTCTGTGTTTACCTTTAGCTGGATTCGGACATGTTCCTCTGCCTGTTGCAATTTTAGTATACGTGCTACCGAAGTAACACTGCTCCCTCTCTCCTCGTCTGCTCGTCAATTTCAATGCGCGCTGCATGCATGTACTTCCGTGTACTCCGTGTTATTATTATGTTATTAACTATTGCAAGCTATACAGTTAATATAGTGAAGATGTTAATAAACAGTTGCTAATGTTAGCACACATCCAGCAGCTAATCAGACATTTATTCTACCAAGATGATTACTTATGACATTATTTAGTGATGTTTGGATAGATCTTCACCACTCCAGCCAATACAAGTCAGAAGTTTTAAAATGAGCTTTTCCATGTAATTGATTAACAATTTCTATATTTTCTGGGTTTTCTTCATGTTTGCAGTTGAGGTCTGTGCTGCACCTGACTTAAGGAGACCTGATTTTTTAAGCAGAATGATGTCTTAGGGATTGTTTTCAATGGGAGTTTCATGTATTTCTAGAGGATGTCATTCTGTCAGAAATGGGTTTTGAGCAGACTTTTTCTGTCCAACAGCATCTCATTAAGTCTAAATAAGAATAGACTGCGATGGGACCATCAGTCAGTCTGCAGCCTCTTCATCTCTCACGTTGGTACCTCGCAGGATGTCAATATCCACCCTGTTTTTTCCTCTCTCTATCTCTCTTTGAAGGTTTTAGGGTAATTTCAATATTTTCATCACACCTTCCGGTTAAATTTTCTAAGAAATCTCAAATCTTTAAAATTTTAACATTATCATTCCCATCCACTTCCATCTGCTCATCATGCTCTCCCTCTCTCTCTCTCTCTCTCTGTCTCTCTCTCCCACTTATTGATGAGCTTTATTGTTGTTTTAATGGCATTGTGGACTCTGCAGTGCAGCTAGACTGGACTGGATGGATTAAACTTGAAAACAGGTAATGAGTTTCTGGCTGGCCGACCCAATTCTCCCAAATTAACAATATCATCAGGAAGGCACTTGTCTCCATCTTAGAGCTGTGTTATGCAGGTATTAAAGGGCCAGTGTGTAAAATGGGTTGAAAACAGTGACATCAGTGGTCAAATTCTAGATTGAAGGGCTCACTCGCTCACCCCTCCCGTCGGGTAAATGACGGTGGCCTCGTAGGGACAAAAAGCCTTGCGCACGACTTTTTCAGGAGTAGGTCTATCTAGCGACGAGGTGAATGTTTATTTAGAAATCTAAGCCATGTTACGATATTGTAATGAATCCCTCACGAGCAGGAGACCAGAGGAGCGTTCAGGAAAAAGGCCCATTAGACTCCGTCCCAAACTCTGACTCTTACAGCGTAACAGCCACACTTCATAACTTTACACACATACTCGTTTACAATACAGAGTGGGGACCCCCCTCCCCTCTCTGCTCAATCTCCAGCCCGCACACTGACTGACAGCGTAGCCTGTAAACAGAGCTCAGCTGTTTATTTAGCCTAGCGATATCTCCAGACTATAGCAGCTGCAATGGACGACTTTGAACGCGATTTTGAAGAGTTTCTTGTAGCGGACACAGACCCAGAGCCATACCTGTTTGAGCTGGAGCATACAGATGAGGAACTCCATGTGTTTGATGCTGAGCGGGTGAGAAGAGAGGCTGAATGCACAGAATGGGATTCGGTGCTACTGCTGCCATCGTTGGGGAGACATATCATCAGGAGGAAAAGCGACGCAGAGAGTGCATCACAAGGAGTGAAGTTGCGTCTTCTTTTCCTCGCAGATGACGGTTCGGGTTCATTCTCTCCTGTTGCGTGGTAAGTGTGGTCCATTCGCAAACTTTATAACTAAAAAAACTTTTCACTACTCTCTATCGACGAACTACTAACACTCTCTGCTGTTTCCTCCTCCTTCTTCCTTCCTTCCTTCCGCTGTCTTCGTTGGTTCATTTATACACACAAAACGCGTTCTCTGGCTGGCTGGATTGTCCGCTCGGGCTGCCTTACATACATGGCAGCGCAAGATGGCGACCTCTCTAAAGCAAGGCCCTTGCTATATATATATATAGATATATATATATAAAAGCATAATTATAAGGCTACAAAAACCAAACGAATTTTATTTTATAGTGATCATACACTTGTATAAACATATTAATGGGTAGAATATTCAGATTCAGATTCAGATTGACAATAAACCATGCCAAATATTACACACTGGCCCTTTAATGTGAAAATGTTCCTCTCCTTTCAGTGTTAATCACCAGGTGGAGCTGCAATAGCAAAGAGTCACCCTCTAATTGATACACCGCTGACAAAAAAATCTATATCTAAAACAGGAAATGACACATAAAAATCTGGAAAAACATGTTTTACAAGCGCCTTTCGCTTTTTGTGGAAAACACCCTCTGCCTCGTTCATGCCTTTGTATAAAGCCTTAAAGCATCAGACGGGTAGGGAGCCTGCCATCTGCAGCTCAATATCGTAAGTATGAGTGATGAGACCCTACATGACCAAACCATTTTCTGCCAAAGTCAGTTCTGGTTATTTCCCATTTGATATTTAACTAGAAAAGTGCAGATCTCCTCCAGGTGGCTGATGGAGCTGATTACGGCCACTCTAAACAATTCCAGCAGATGTGCAGCCTTGCGTCCCAGACACTAAGAAAAGTAGGCTACAAGCCTCGTCTATTTTTGACAAAACAGCAACATATTGCACAGAGCAGATCGAGTTCTTCTCTCTACAGGCACTGCATTTGAAATATAAATACCATCTCATTGTAAAGTTTAATGTATTACCCCCCAATAACCCCAATAAGAATCAATGCGTTTTATGTGATAAACTTAAGCAGTTTCTTTCATTTTGGTTAATGATGATTTGTATTATATTTTGGTCAACAAAAGAATGATTTTATGTTTGACATGTTCATTTATCACTTTTTATTATCATTTTAACAACTAATGACATCACTGAATAATCAATAATAGTATAATAGGCTACCTAACAGGTTAGATTTTATTACAAGGAAGCTATAAATATCATAGTAAGTCTGCTCATCTCTACACAACAAATGCAGTAATGTTAGCTAGCTAACATTACAGTACTAACATTACAGTTAGCTAACTAGTACCTACATCGTAGTTAGCTAACACTAGCTAGCTTAGTTAGCTAGTGTTAGCTAACTATAAAGTAGGCTAATTTGATGACAATAATACTATACTTTATCACACAAAAGTCATGGATCTGGAAAATAAGTTCATATTTTATAACGTCATATGTATTCCAAGATATAAAACAAATATAATACTTAGATGTATGTTGTTGTATAAAAATCCTCCTGGGTGGTGAGCATAGATATATATACATAGATGCCGCAACCTGGCTTGTGGGCTGCGTCAAGACCGCTGCCATCTTGCCTCTAGGTGCTCTGACCGGTTCAGACCCGTGTCAGACTCGGCAAAAATGCCACATTTTTGCTCTGCATTTGGGTGTACGAACGAGAGAAGTGTTAAAACCAAGCAGAAGGGAATAACATTCCACAGGCAAGAAGTTGTTTTACAATATTTTACTGTTACGAACATGTTTAATGAGATATATATCTCAAAAAGTGATCCTTCTTTTAAGCTAATCAAGTAAAGTAACTGTCCTGATCTGGTCCTAATGCCAAATTAAGCTAACACTATGTTACACAACCTAAAGGAAAAAGGTTAATCTTTATATAATATTACTTATAAAATTATGATGCTTTGTCAAACAGCTATGTCGGTGTATGTGTTATTCCAAATTGTCAACTATCTGTTTCATGGCACCAACGTGACATAACGCAGTATAACGTTAGTAACTTGTGGCCTGAATTAACTACAAATTATGTGGAACTGCGTTTTTCTGACACACTTATTTTGTGTGTAGTTTCCCAAAAAACACAGATAGGAGACGGGCATGGGTAGCAGCAGTGAGGAGAAAGGACTTTGTCCCGAGTGACTCCTCAGTCATCTGCAGCTGTCAGTTCAGACCTGAGGACTTCAACAGGACTGGGCAGACTCCTAAAAATAATACTAGCTACTGTACATTGTATTTTTTGTAAATATGACTTAATAATGTAAACAGTTCTGTGTCCAGGCTCCCATGAGCACTGTGGTGTTATACATATGAGATTAAAGCAAAATGTTGTGTAAACATGCAGCTCTAAGTCATTTATTCTCACTTGTACAAAACCAACATTTGTTAATTAGAATGTGTAACTACACTGCAGCTCAGCACAACCCTGCTGATACACTATTTTTTGCACATTGTGTGACTTAAAATGTGAATAAACATTTATAATCAAAATTAATAATTAAATGACATCATGGTGGGCATCGTACATCTAGTAAGAAAAAATAATATTTATTACATGGGGAAAGTTTAGTTTAAATGTGTTGTAGTACTATTACTGTTACTTTATCTACATAAGATCAAATATTTTGGTATGAAAAGCTGCATTTTTTATTTAACCAAGTATCCTGTATCATAACTACATGTCTGACGATTGTAACAAACCAAACCGCATGAAAATCGGTTGAGAATTCAGTGAGTAATGATGATTTTAATCATAAATAGTCCCCTGCCTCAATAGACATACATGCATTAGGCAGCGCGGCTCCACCTGGGCAAGATGGCGATAATTAGATTTTGCCTAGTCAAAACTCTAATTACAGATATCTGTAATTCAGATAGTAAGATTCAAACTATTTTTGCCATTCATGTGTATGGGATTTGTCATTATAGATATCTACAATGTAGATGCGGATATCTACAATTGTTATTTCGGATATCTGCAACTGAATTGTAGATATCTGTAATTCCGCTTTGAGATATCTACAATTTAATTTTGACTAGTCATAATTCAAGTTCAAGATATCTTTAATTATCATCAATTGAAGATATCTACATGGTCCTTTCTAGATATCTTGAATTGAGTTTCAGATAGTCAGAATGACATTGTAGATATCTTGAATTTGAATTATGACTAGTCAAAATGACGTTGTAGATATCCGCAACTGAATTATGACTAGTCAAAATGACGTTGTAGATATCCGCAACTGAATAGTCAAAATGACGTTATAGATATCCGCAACTGAATTATGACTAGTCAAAATGACGTTGTAGATATCTACAACTGAATTATGACTAGTCAAAATGACGTTGTAGATATCTCAAACTGGAATTACAGATAGTCATAATGTAATTGTAGATATGTATAATGACAAACCCCATACACATGAATGGCAAAAATAGTTTGAATCTTACTAGTCAAAACTGAATTACAGATATCTGTAACTGTAGTTTTGACTAGTCAGAATGACGTTATAGATATCTGTAATTCAGTTTTGACTAGTCAGAATGACGTTATAGATATCTGTAATTCAGTTTTGACTAGTCAGAATGACGTTATAGATATTTGTCATTCAGTTTTGACTAGTCAGAATGACGTTACAGATATCTTAAATTAAAATTCATACTAGTCACAGTTAGTCACATTACTACTAGTCAAAATGACGTTATAGATATCTATAATGGTAATTCGGGATAGTCGGACTTAGTGATTAAATGTTAAAACGGCTTGCCATATGTCATTGCTTCACCAGCTCTCGCTATATTTCCTCTTTACCACTGATGCAGAGGATCTTGCACACTTTGTTGATAATCCACAAAACAGGGTTGCACAACAGTTTTAGCACAAAAAAGAACAGGCTGTAGTGTTAAGAGAAGAGTAAGGGTGTAGTGGTGCAGGAGCTAGTGCTCTACAGGGACATTGCTCCACTTTTATTTCCTCCAAGTGAGGAAATACAATACTTGCAGCTTGCATAAAGCAGTTGAAATTCATAAGCAATTGAAGATCTAATTATCGATAAAGCATGTGTCATGCAAGAAAGACAATCAAAACAAATGGAATGGTTAGAGTTGTCATACTCACATTTGAAGGGATAGTGCACCCAAAATTGAAAATTCAGCCATTATCTACTCACCCATATCCCGAGGGAGGCTCAGGTGAAGTTTTAGGCCTCTAGTTTCACAGACCAGGCGAGGCGGAGGCACAGCGCACCTGTGCTTCGCCAACTGGATGTGGCCAGGCGGATTTTGCAAGTTTGGCACACCGTACGCCTGGCGCAGTCCCTCCTAACTGCGCAAGTCGGAGAGAGGGAGGAGAGAAGGCATGCAGTGGGTTTTACACACATCACACCAATCAAATGAGCCCTTCTCCTCGCCCTTAAATGCGCCACGCAGAGGCGTAATGAGAGTTTACTCAATTCGCCATGGCAGAAGAGAGCAGCGGCGTCAGACGGCCAAACTTCTCCCAGGAGGAAACTGATGTCTTGGTCCGGGAGGTCCAAGCTCGCTCCACGGGCTGATGATGCAAAGGTAGCCTGGGAGGAGGTCACCACAATTGTAAATCAATGTTGCATTTCTCTCGTGCGTGCGCGCTCTCTCTTTCTCTCTCGCAGTCTCACTGTTTCTTTTCTTTTGACTTTTCTAAGATGACAGATGCTGAATATATACTCCCTATCTGATGCTGTGGCTGTTTGTGGTTGGCTGAGAGGGATGTGAACTCATTAGTTTGCAGCTGTGTTAATCAAATCAGGTTGGGTTTCCATTACGTGTGCCAAACGTGCCAAACGTGCCATACGGTGCCAATCCCCTTTGATCTGACATCAGATGTGACCGAATAGTCGATATAGAGATACATTTATGTGCTGATTGCAGATAGTTGCATTGAATAGTGGTTTTTGTGGGTATTTATTGCATTGTTAATGTGCCTGACCAGTGGCGGCTGCTGGTCTTTCAAGGAGGGGAAGCTCATTTTCGGCCTACATCATAAAATGTGTCCGTTTATTTATACGTAAATTCTACCCTCTGGGGCTGCTGCGCGAGGCTAGTGTGACCGCCTGTGAGTGCTTTGGGACGGTGGAGGGGCTCACAGCAGCACCCGCTGCTCATTAAGGAAAAGTAACTGCAGAGCAACAGAAGTCAGAGTCTCCAAACACAAGTACAGTCTCCAATAACACCAGAAAAAGATGCTAGATTTGTCACTAGTCGTTTTTAACAAAGAAAAAGTCACTAAGAGGATTGTAAAAGTCTCCAGATCAACTCAGAACAACGGAATTAAACTTGAAAAATGCTCTGGTGGTTTATATTTCAAGATCGCTGATTCGCTCATTTCGCTGTCAATCAAAAAGGGATTCAGCCTCAGACAGATCATCCAATCATCATGCAGAAGCCCAGCGTCCAGGCCAGCTGAGGCCAGCCCACTGCCCCATAGACCCCCAGAGACGCTGAGCGTCCGATGGGTGGGACAAAACCGAGCATTTATCCAATGACTGTGTAGTTTCGCTGCAGTGGAACAACCCACTCTATGCTTCCCCATTGAAGTCTTTGGACGCTGAGCTTCCACTGTTTGATGCACTGTGACGCTACAGGAATGAATGAGAAGAAAGTCGCGTCAGTGACCTGTGATAAGTAGCTGATTCTGAACAAAAGTTGAACGCGTTCTAGCGCATATTTAGTCAATGAAATGTAAACACAACAGTACATATTTGACCACTTATTTTTTGACATTTTAGGGGAAGCTGAGCTTCCCTTGCAGTCTTAGAGCAATCGCCACTGTGCCTGACATTCTGGAAACCTGCCTGTGAGGTTTTGGTGACGTGTGTTCACTGTCTGCCGGTCAGCCAAACTTCCACTTTCACCGGCTGCGCTCCGCCTGCGCTGACAGTAGACCTGGTTTCAGCTGGCAAGCTTTTAGCGCACCTTCGGCGAAGCCTTTTGGCACGAAACTGTCACTGCGCCAAGCTGGATCTGTCGACACCTCCCCCTGCTGCGCCGCCACACCCATCTCAGCGCACCTCAGTCTGCCAAACTACCAAACTGAGCGCGCCTCGGGTTGTGCTGCTCGAAACTAGCTCTGCGCGGGGTTCGCCACCCTGTGCCACGCCGGGAAACTAGAGCCCTTAGAGTCCTCATAACACTTGCGGAGATCCCAGGGGAGAGTGGGTAGCAGCACAACTCCACCTAATGCAGGCTGACGGCACCCCAGAATAAAACGTCCAAAAAACACATTGAATTGAAACCACAAAATATCTCCATACTGCTCGTACAGGCTACAATGAGGCTAAAAACAGAGTTCAAATGACGTTTTTCCAAACAACTTTTTATGTCAGGGCTTCAGGACACTTGGATCACTACGGATGAGCAGTATGGAGATATTTTGTGGTTTCAATTATGTGTTTTTTTGGACGTTTGAATCTGGGGCGTTGTAAAACTGCATTAGGTGGAGTTGTGCTGCTACCCCCTCTCCCCTTGGATCTCCACAAGTGTTGTGAGGACTCTAAAACTTCACCTGAGCCTCCCTCGGCATATGGATGAGTAGATAATAGCTGAATTTTCATTTTTGGGTGCACTATCCCTTTAAGCCATCACAATGTCCACTCATGCATTGAGTAACACAAGAAAACATTCCCCCTTAAAAGCTGATGATAGCTGCTGCCAGAAGCATTTCAGCAACACGATGATTTCCTCAGTCTATAGCTGCTAACTGTTAACTAGTAAAGATGATTTCCTTTTCAATCAATCAATCAATCAATCAATTTTATTTATAAAGCCCAATATCACAAATCACAATTTGCCTCACAGGGCTTTACAGCATACGACATCCCTCTGTCCTTATGACCCTCGCAGTGGATAAGGAAAAACTCCCCAAAAAAAACCCTTTAATGGGGAAAAACCCCTTTAACGGGGAAAATTAGTTATAGTTGACTAATGTATGTAAACTTGCCACCGTAGGAACAGTGGTTACAGTCCACTGTGGTCCAAGCAAGAGTGCCAATCAACAGACTGTAATGTTTCTAGCTCCACCTTTAGTACTGGATCAGTGTGTTAGGTACCACAACAAAAGGGTGATAAAAAATCAGGACGACATTGAATGGTTTTATTGGTACCATCCACAACTTTTAACAATGGAAATGCAAAAATAACCATTCTAATGTGTATCAAACTGAACTGAACCAGACTGCTTGGTGGAAACGAGGCTTTACAGTCATAATGGTTAACAGTTATTTCATATTATGCCTAACTTCAGTGGATCATAACATATCAGATACTGAATTAATCTACAGATGCTCCAGTTCAAAATGAGACCAAACTTTTGACCAAAATAAGCTTATGCCTTGCAAAGATAATAAATTCTATAAACATGAATATTTGATGAAAAAAAAGTGCTAAATGTCCATTTAGAGCTCTGTGTAAGACATGGCAGACATAATGAACAGAAACAGATCAGATAACATGGGCTTTTGCTGGTCAGCTGTAGTTGTTAGGTTGTCCTGTCCTCTTTGCACTGTAGCATAGAAACAATGATGAATAATACTGAACACTTTTAAGTAAAGTCATGAGCTGTCTTAACTGAAGTAGAATTATATACAATCAAAATATCACAATAGTCACCGCAATTGCTGCAGGCTTAAATAAGAACACAAAAATGACTTTTCTTTTCCTTCTCACTGACCAATCGATAGGTTGGAAAGAAATTATCCTTGGCTGAGGACAACCTTAGATTTTACCTCATGCTTTTTGGCCATTTCTCATCAAAATATTGATAATACTTACACAAAGAGCATGAAGGAATCACAGAGGCACAGGGACCAAAAGGGGCATGACTCAATTGTGTTTCTTTGCTTCTGATCGTGATCCGAGTCATTTTGTCAGGACTGGGTTTCAATAGCTGCTTTGTTTGACAAAATACGTGACAAAAAAGTAACAGTCCTCCCATTGTCAGCTAGGCCTGAAGATGAAAAACATCACCAGCAAGAGACTGTATATCTTACTATCTTACTATATCTTATCTTACTATATAACGATGAAAACTCTGTGTGTGTGTGGGTGTGTCTGTTCCACGTTTTTCTCCTCACTGACTTGGTCAATCCATGTGAAATTTGGCACAGTGGTAGAGGGTCATGGGAGGATGCAAATGAAGCAATATTACATCAACTGGCCAAAAGGGGGGCGCTATAGCAACTGACTGAAATTGCAAACTTTGAATGGGCATATCTCATGCCCCGTATGTCGTAGAGACATGAAACTTTGCACAGAGATGCCTCTCCTCATGAGGAACAAATGTGCCTCAAGAACCCATAACTTCTGGTTATGTTGATTTTCCACCATTTTGAATTTTTTGAAAAACACTTAAAATCAATCTCTTCCTAGGAAGTTTGACCGATCTGCATGAAACTCGGTGAACATAATCTAGGGACCAATATCTAAAGTTCCCTCTTGGCAAAAGTTGGAAAACTTACTAAAACTGAGCTTCTATAAGGCAATGAATATTGCGGAGGGCGTGGCTCATCACATAAAGGTGTATAACATCTCAAGGGTTTCACCGATCACCACGCAACTTTGTAGGCATATGACCACACATAATCTGAGGGGACCCCTCCATTATTGACCCCATCAAACAAAATGGGGGCGCTAGAGAGCTAATTTCTTATCTAGGCCTAATTGCCATATCAATTTTTACTAAACTTGTTAGATATGTAGAACAGGACGCCTCAAGGTGACTGGAGAAATTTAATTCTAATTGGCAACTGGGTGGCGCTATAACAACAGAAAAATGCTTAAAAATGGCTAAAATGTGACCGATCGCTGTGGCTCCCCCTGTGGCTGAATGTTTGGGGGGGGGTTTTTTTTCAGATTTTTGGTATGACTCAGTCATGGTATGGTATGCTGTACATAATCACGGAAACGGTCAGTGTGTCATTCTGCCAGTCAGTCAGTCATTCTACCAGTGCGCCACTTTTAAGTCAATACAACATTAGTCTCGCCACTAGACAATCAGAGATCTCCGCCTTCTGACAGTCTGGGGACACTCCTTTCTAAAGTGTGTTTAACACACCGGAGAAAACGGCCGGCAACAAAGCAACGCCTCTTGCAATTTTGAAAAGGACACGCCTTCTCGGAAATGTGCGCTCCCCCTTTTCTCGTCCACAAGGAAACAAACACACAGAGAGCTTGAAAATGGATGCCGAGAGATTTAACTCTGTTTTATCAAACGTGTGCTCAGTCCACAAGATTGTGGAAATGAAGGATTTACAGCCACTTTGTTTAAAACTTTTAATGCAGTCAGACTATGTTTATGAGCACAAGAGCACAGCGAGCCCCCAAAGGACCGCCCTGCGGATTTACTATTGGTTCTGCAATGTAGGGAGTTTTTTTAAACTTTAGTTAAGCAAAGCATCTAAAGACTGACTTGTGAGTCTAATACAACATACAAAGACTTTAACTATCTGCCTTTCAACGTGCTACCTCAACTACAAATGTAGTTTTAACCCACTAACTATCCCACTATTGGCAATGGTACTACTGTACTTTCAATAAAGCAGTCATACTATCAAATTCACAAAAACTCTGTCTGAATACATTGCTCTTCTTAATGGGTTCAGTTGACTATTTAATCTGCAATTTCCTATGACCTGTACCCAAACACACACCATGTGAAACTGTACGTGGGCAGCTGTGCACTCAATGGGTATGGACTAGTTATTATTATATATCTTTAAAATTACATTTGTTAGTGGCCTAAATAAACGTTTGTAAACACTTATTGTCTACAAGCTGGTGTCTGGACTCAGCCACAAATAGTTTGTTAGAGAAGGTAAAATACTCTTAACACCACTCTTTGACCCTCAGACTGTTCAGTCTTCTCAGTCCGTTCCTTTTTTCAGATCATCAAATACTGACAATGTGTCATGCCCTCGGTATATGATATCAACGCCAAGGGCACCTTTTAGCATCTTTTTTAGATGCACCAGGTTTTCACCTGACTTCAATATAAACCCATTTGGGGCAATACGTCATGCTAAGGCAACTGATGTTGTAGAGTAACGAAGTCCATGTAGAGTGAGAAAGAGGGGAGGTGGAAGGGACAAACATAATAGACTTTCACCCAGGTTATCACAGTTCATGTCCCATGTGAAACCAACAGTCTGTGTTGTTTTAATGTAATGTTACATAATTTACATACTGACGTCACCCACATGACATAATTACATAACGTTGCATAGCAAACTTTTTTTTATCCCAAAACATGATCTTTATCTTAAACCTAACAAAGTAGTTTCGTTGCCTAAACCAAAACACGACCAACATTAACCCTGTGTTACAATGTGTTTTAGCTGTGCATCACAGAGACAGGTAAGGATGCCCTGTGCATCGCTATCAGGTGCCAGGGGTCACAACAGCTTGAGAATGAGAACAGGTTGGTCAATTCTAGTTATAAACTATCTAGCTGATTGTATCCCCAGCATGACCATAGGTGAGGGTGGGAACATAGACTGGTAAATCCAGAGCTTCACTTTCAGGCTGCAGATGCAGTAGTGCACTCTTACGGCCCGTCCAAATCAAAAATGATAACCATAACAACAATAATGTGAGCATCGAAACTGTTGAACGATAGTGTTCTGTAAACAGTGGCACCAAGCATGCCTTGCACGCTCCAGCTGTGTCAGAAGCTGAGGAAAATGGATATCAATGATCTATTACTGCTGTACATTGCTCAGAGCCACAAGAGGTTCATTCTCTTCAAAGAAGGCAAGATGGTTGTCATTAGGCCACCTGAGCTAATGCTAGATAGCCTCCCAGCTAGTGCTAGCTATTCATAATCATCTCAGCGGGTGAGCGCAGGTGTCTTTGCAAAGACTGTTTGTTTAATCAAACTGGTGCGTTATTCTGAAACTTTAAGATGAGTCTGTCTGCAGTGTCATCGTCATGTTGGCGATAATATCATTCATCACCGTTGTTGTTCAGGCTGTTCTCATGGACTGTGTGTATGTTGTCTTATGGAAAGTAATACACCCAAATTTCTATGTACCCCACTTAATCATGAGACAGCATTTCGTGCATAGGCCGACGATCACGTGACCAAAGTGCTGATGGGAATAAACAAGGAAGATTTCACAAGTGGCCTGGTAAGGAGGCAGGTTGGGGTGGTGGATGAGTCACAAAACACAGACTTTACCCCAGAACTTTTCCCAGGAGACTATTGTTTGGAGCCATGTAAACTTTGTATGAACTTTGAGTCATTGTAAGGTACACCCTGACCATGATTCTTTTCCTAAACAAAATCACAGTAACTTTCCTTGCCTAAATCTAACCTCCATAACAACATGTAAATTACATAACTTTACATTAAGGATGCAACGTCATTCGTTGGACACTTACTCATGGGATATCACACAAACTGTTGTGTGTGCATTTTCATAGGATATCATACACATCGTTATCTGAGGATACGTTGTGTCGTTCCACTTGAGTTGGAATGATTTATAATTATCATTCTTGGAGTGGACGGTCCTTTCGTCTTGTTGGTTATTTTCTTGTAGTTAGAGGAGTGGGCACCCATCACGTGCATGTCCAGAGGCCAAATATCTCAAAGTCTGTCTGTTACCACAAGGAAAACAACATTGTCCATTTTCTTTGAGAGCAAGTGATGAAAATAAATTTGAAAAAAATCTAAATCTATCATCTTAGTTGTGATATAGTGAAAACAAAAGTAATGACTTATTTTCTGCTTGACTGGCAACTAATAATAGCACTCGAACTGGAATTTGTTAAAGCTCTTTTCTTTGAGAATAGTAGCGATATTATTGTAATGTGATAACTCTCAGCACACTTGCTACATCGTGCAGGAAGGGTAGACGCATCGCAAGGGAGCTGGTATACAGGTTGTGTTTTCATGATGGGTCCATATGTGTTTTCCTGGGACATCAACCCATCACTCAGTTCCTCTCCTTGGAGCCTACCCCGTCCTCCTCTTCCTCCCTCCCCCTCATTCCTCTTTCCAGGCCATATGTGTCTATATTTGATGTGTGACTGTGTGTGTGTGTGTGTGTGTACAGATCAACACAGCTGTGCTTTCTCGCACATATGAATGTGTGTGTTTATGTGTGGGTGTCCATATTTGGAAGAGGTCTTAATCAGATTGTGTGGCTGAGTGAAATATGAAGAGCTGGGTGATTTCATTAAGGCGGTGGAGTGATGGAGCTCATCACAGCTCACCGACACCTCGGATTTCTCTTTATTTATCCTCAACATTAATCCAACAAAACAATTCACCTAAGAGCCTCTCTATCTTTCACACTCTCCCACCTCCTCCTCCTCGGCTCTGTATTTCATTTTACTATGCCATGTGAAAAGCTAAAGTATATGGTTTATGTCTCAGCGTGCTTTGTTCTAGTGTGTATGCAATCAAAACAGAGAGGGAAGCAAAATGGGGAGCAGATAATGTATATAACCGGTTTATTTACTTGCTCTCACTTGCATCATTTCCCGTCTCAAAATCAAACTCTGCACAGTAGGAGGCATGGCGAGGTCTGACATCACAAGAACCAAACAGACAGACAGAAAGATGAAAAAAATGAGCAGCAGGGTGGAGGATTTTACAGACAGACAGACAGACAGACAGCAGTGTCCACAGAGATAGCTCCAACAATAGATGACAACAGTAATTTGTGTTTTCAGCAGCAGAGTTTATTTCAATGGTCCACACCAAAACCTCTGCAACAGCTCAGCTTGGCCTAAAGCCTGTATTCACATGCAAACACAGCTTTTGTTGTGGACAAAGTAAAGACATGCCCTGCTGTAAAGCAGTACATGTCTGGAAATCAGATCTTCCATGTAATTCCACATTTAATTTCAGCGTATCCTCACAGTTTGTATGATTTCCTATGAAAATGCACACACAACTGTTTGTATGATATCCCACAAATTTGCACCCCAAGAAGGATTTTACCTTCTTGACATGAAGTTATGTTATTAACATTAAATTACAGAGGTTAGGTTTAGAAAAAGAAACCTTAAAATGATTCAGCTTCAGCTTCAGCTTCAAAAATTACAAGAGTTCATTAGTGAAGATTATCATGCTGGACAAAAGATGTAAGTGCCATAAACTGTTTGCCCCAGAGCTTTTTTTTCTAAAGTAATTTCAAAATCCAGTGAAAAGATGCCACTGGTGTTTTGTCTTGGGAACCACAGTGATGTTCACTTCCATGTTGGTCTACAACTAAATGTCATCCCTCCAGCACTCTGTATTACTGTGTGTGCCTCAGCTTCAATTACACACAATTTTGTTTTCTGTCCTTTTTTCTGTATTGTCTAAGGAGTGCACATCAATGATCAATGCCAGAAAATTTAGTCAATTTAAGTGACTTTGAGTGTTTTTTCCTGTCCAATCTTATGACATATGCACACGGAGTAGTAATGCATAGTGCCAAATAAGTGAGGAGGTTAGCCTGTTAAATGTGTCGCCAGAATTGTGAAATATTTTGTTAAAAGGTGTACGATCCCGTATGCATTCACTCTATCTGTTGTACAGTTAGCATGATACCAATGCTAGCTAGCTAAACTTGCTGTTGAAATGTATAAATAGAGCTGTATTACATTAATCCATCTGTAAGATAATTTGTTTCCATGCATATGGTCTGTCCAAAATCTGCTGCAGATTTTTTTTTTTTTCAATGTACTTGGGGAAGGAAGGAAGGAAGGAAGGAAGGAAGGAAGAGAAGGAAGGAAGGAGAAATTTTGCAAACACATCAGAGATAACAGAGGTTCTCATAGAAATGAATGGACTTTGGCTGACTCGCATACAAACACAGACCTATGTGGAAACAAACTGTTATAGTATGCGTAGCTAACACGATGCCCACAAGTAGGGTACATTCTCAAAATAACTGCGGTCAAGCCAGCCATCACTCACGTCTGTGTTCAAAACACAGACGCTACAACTGTAGTGCACCCATATATTCATGGTAAGTGTATTCAAATGGCTCAGATCAAGCTGACAGGGAGAGCTAGCAACAGACTTGGCAATGTGACTATATTTAGTTTTCCAAACAGTAACAAAAGGTAAATAATGCCGCGGTTCGGAAAACCCCCCCAAAAAGAACGGCCCTCGCAAGACTGGCCCACTGGGAATCAATTGCCAGTCTATGCCTGCTTTTCATTCATTTATTCCATTAATTGATTTTAGAATGAACAGAAATGTTAAAGTTGCAGGCCATGAAAGCAAAACAATAAGCTGATGATAAAACACTCCTCTGTAGAGCCATGGTGAAATGCAGAGTAAGTGATTATTCTGTGTGGGTTTGACACTTCAAGTGACAACTGTTACATTGCACAAAGATCCATACTTCATTTAAAGATATTGGTTGGTGCAGCTTTAACATCGGTGTTTGGTCAATTTTGGTCAATACTTTCAACCATGACTCAGTATCTCAAAAAGTATATTATTTTACACATGATCACGTTATATCAAAATCTCATGGGCAGATTCACATTCAAAGAAATACACACTAATGGGAATATTTAAATGGAACATTCATAGCTTTTATTAAATTTGCCCAATTGCCACTGAGGCCAGTGACACTTTAGACTAAATGTAAATAACAATAAATAAGTACATAAAAGTTTTATTACTGTGGGTTTAAAGCAGAGATAGATCCTGTGCGCTGAAAAAAAAAAAATGAAATCTATGACTTTAAAAATAAAAAAAATTAATTTGTATCTTTACATGAATATATCTGGCTATAAAGTTAATCTTTATTTATTCAAAACCCAAGATGCTGTAGAACACTTACCTGGTTTTATTTATCATGTGCCAATATAATGGAGAAGTGGGAGGAGTCGGTCTGCACAATATGCCGGCGGTTGGTACCAACCAGGTCGGGAAACACCACAAACCTTTTCAGTCACCTGAGACGGCACCATCCCAGTGACCCCACAGAGAGTCTTGACTATGCGGCCTCAAGTTGCCCCGACTCCACACACACAGCCTAGCAAGACCCCTTCATCTGCTGTTAGCGTCACTAGCTTAGCAAAACAGCAGTCTATCCAGTCGTGTTTTGCAGCCATTACCCCATATTAGAAGCATTAAAAGCGGTAAGTTTATATACAATGTTTCAATAAGTTAAAGCTTTTATTTGACATTGCTTCTCGTTCTTTGAGTTTACATATGGCTAAAGGGGAAAAAAACAACCGTAAATGGACAGCATGATTAGTGTTGTGTTCAAGGTCCCTCCAAAAAACGGGAGAAAAAATAGGCCGAATATTCAATTTTTTTTTTTCACAATCGAATCCCGTGCCATCAAACAAAGCTTTGAAGCTTCGAATTTTTTGGGTCAGCCCTAAATCCCACATGCAAGGGGCTAGCCATAAGGTTCTTGTTTTCAGCAAGGTGGCCTTGAATAGCTGATGTTGAGCTGCGTTACTTGTTATGACCTAAGGTGTATTTTAATAAACCTGCCTTTGGTTTAATTTATTCTTCCAAGCTTTATTCCTTCTCATCTTATCTGAGTTCTGTTGTATATTTGTGCTCCATAGATTTAATTGCAAACTACAGCTGTTTAGTAAATTAAAGATGCGTTGCTGCTGACGATAGCTTGAAGTGGCGATGAGGTCTGAAGGTTTTTTGGAAGGTCTTAAAAAGTCTTAAAAAGGTATTGAAATTAACCTCAGGATTCCTGCATATACCCTGTAAAAACATTTTGTTCTCAGTATTGGAAAAGCATATTATTTAGTGTTTTATTTTATTACATTTTTATTGTTAAGTTTCAGTGAATCTCTTGTTTCTTCAAGCTCCAATCAGGATGCTCCCCGAACTGGCAGAATCAGCAAAAACTACATATCGTGATAAAACTCGAGATCAGTCAATATGAAAAAATATATTGTGATAACATTTTTTGCCGTATCGCCCAGCCCTACTTGGTAGTATTTTCAAGAATCTATCAACAACCTAAAATTGACTAAAATATCAAGATGGAGCTAACTCGGTAAGCTGCCCCCCACCTTTTCCACACACTCCAGGTAAGGATTAGTTTTGAATAATTAGCACTTAATTTTGAGATCTGAGTAGTCCAAAATACAGTGTACATGTAAAACTGAGGTTAGTACAAAGACAAGAAATGGTAGAAAGTGCCTGCCTATCTCTCCCTAAAATGAAAATTAAATTGAGAATTTGGACAGTTAATACTGTAACCATTATTTTGTGTCATCTCTGATTTTGTGCAATTACGATTCAGTGTCATATAAGGTATGCACAATATTGGACTTTTGGATTGGATTTCTGATATGCCGATATATAAGAACTTATTTGGCCAATAAGTAATACCGATCTCAATATTTCCACTTATTTCCCCATCTGATTTTAGTGATCATTAAAGGTAGGGTCTGGAGGATTTTCCAGTTGCTGTTTGTAAACACACATTCAAATTTGGCCCCTCCTATCAGGCTCAGCTCTCCCGGGTGTACGGAGCCCAGAGGTACGGAAAAAGGCTTCACAGAAGAGGTTCAGGCAAGGCTTGCGCTGGTGCACGCTCGGACATGCTCGGACACGCTCGGGCACGGCACCTGCGTTCTCTCATTGGCTGGGGAAATCTCCGCCCAGAAGCGGTCCGAGCTCACAAAAACATCAAAATACAGTTAAAGGGCAGGAGCGCTGCAAACAGAGTCACCACCACACATGAGTAGAAGCCCATAGGTGATGATTAAGCAGGATTTCATTTGTATATGTCTATATTTTGTTTTGTTTGAAAATCCTCCAGATCCTACCTTTAAGTCTCTTCAGTAAAGGAATTAACATCATATTATGCATTCATACTGATCATGATGGCCCGCCAGCAGATGAGACATGAAATAGAGTGCTTTTCAATGTATGTAATGTTTGTTCATTGTGCAAAGTAAGAAAAAAAGGTTGTTGGCAGATAGTTCATTTTAAAGCCAATATTGGCCGATACCAATGACCTTTTTAACATAACAAATAAACACCACTTTCATGATTTTTTGAAGCCTAAATGCAATCGCCAGAAGTAAAAAGCTAAAGCTGGGCTACAAACTTCATGAGTGGGATATCTAACGACATATTTTATGTGGTAGAATAAAACATTAAAGTCTCTTAAGCTTGTGTTAACCACTGATTTTATTACAGGCATCTAAGCAAAAACACAAAAAAAAAAAACATTGACTTTGAGACGAGGGAAACATGAATGCTAAAATGCTAACTCAGTCCAGGTTTTAGGACTTATTTCTGGAGCACTCTATTGCATTTTGGGATTTAGTTAATGCTAGGGACAGTAGGCTTCATCTTTTGTTTCATTTTTAATGGCACAATGTACACTCAGATAAAATGGGAAGGTAAATATAGTGCATCGGGTCAGTCTACAGTCTTTGTGCTAGCTAAATTAAGCTAAGCTAAAAATATCCTGGACCTACCCCTACACTGGATACATAAAGACATCACTGATATACACTTTTTCATCAGACTAAACAATTATTCCTCTATACTTCTTCATCGAAATAAATGTATGGTATCTGTTATATATCTACAGCATATGACAGTATGGGACCTTTAAATTGAATGTGTTGCATACAAATATGGCCAAGCCTCCAACGCCTTTTGTCATGTAACTGATTTCACCTGAAGGCTGAAACCAAAATTTGACGGAATACAAAAGTAGAATGTAATTAAGCATTTTGCACCTATTAAGAATCACCAATGCAGTGAAATGCAGTGTTTGGAGTTTTTCATTGCACATCTGATTTAGTTTTCACCCCCTCAGAGAAAAGCAAGTCCACCCAGCTAGCAAATTAAGCAACGTGTAGCCGTCTTGCCTCTTGCCTGATCCAAGAATAGCCCGGGGCCCCCTTCCTCTTCCACACCTGAACTAACTTGGTTGAACAGCCTGAGGAAAATTATGGTAAATATTGTGAAAGTCTGCTTTGAATAAATGATCTTCAGCTTTCCATGTAGGCCTTACGTTTTAAAAAGATTGGAAAACCTACAGCCTCCATGAAAGTTCCCAGTTCTTTTAGATTTTTGCATTCTGTCCACTCCTGACATGTCATTTCTTTTTCTTACCTGGACTGTGAAGTGGCATCATCGTCTCAGAGTTGTTTTGATGTGAGCGTAAGAGGCCTGGCCAACAGGGAAACCAGCAGGACGACAGACAAGAGAAGAGAGAAGCTCAGCAAGAGACAAGACTGAGGGACAAAGTGTGTGTGTGTGTGTGTGTGTGTGTGTGTGTAAGAGAGGGAGAGCAAGAGAGATAGAAAGAGAAAAAAAACGAAATAGAGAAACACTATCAAAGCATGAACCAACACAGAAAAAGGGTTAATGATCAGCTCCCGTTGTTCAATCCTGTCATATATCCAAACCCCTCTGTGGGTACTTGTATAATTGTGTGTGTGTGTGTGTGTGTGTGTGTGTGTGTGCGCTCATGCTTGCGTCATCAGTCAAGATTGAGATGATGGAGTAAAGGCAGTGTAAACACAGAGATGGCAACTGGAGCTTAGCTGTGTTCTCAGCTCTCTCTATCCACAAACACACACACCAAAAATCTATTCACACATATACACAAATACAGCTACACGTTTACACACACGCACACACCAAGGCATTTGGATTCCATTAAAAGTCTTTGTCTCTGATCAATAATTTAATAACCTGAAAGGATGAAGGACTCATCATAATCAATACCGCCTTTTTGAGTGTGTGTGTGTTTGTGTGTGTGTATGTCTGTGTCTGTGTATATAGCGTGGGAGCTGAGAATACAGTTAAACTCCCCGTAAATGCATTCTTCCTATGCATATGTGTAGCATATGTGTGCATACAGTGAGCGTATTGTGTGTTCTCAACGAGGAAATAACCAACAGCATTCAGACTTTGACATCTAGCCTCTGCTTTGTTTAGTGTTACTCTGCAAACACACACACACACACACACACACACACACACACACAGAGTCCCATCAAAGTGAATACTGGGTCTGGTCCCAGCTGTATGGACTTTATACTACTTCAGAAATCTTTTGTTTGAGTCAGTTTTTTTGTCTTGCATTGTCACTGAGTCTCTGCTGTCACTGGTGTTAATGCTGCTATTAGACTGGAATCCACATGATTTCATGCATTCTTTATAATGTCTAAATATTGGGGTTCTCTGTACAGGAACTTTTAATTTCAGCTTTCATTTTCTCTTGCATTCTGTGTTCTTAATAAGGTGTGCTCACAGTGTTGTGTGCTGTTGCCCTGCTAGCAGCAGGCCAAACCCAGCCGACACCAGACGCCCCTTGTTCCTGCCTTTATACACTCTGGTCTTGGTTGGGACTTGGTCTTGGTTTAGGTGGTCTTGACTCCAACATAGACATCTGCCGCTGCTATTGAGAATGAGCCAGCCAGACCTAAAGCTAATTTAAAACACGTCATCATTGTAATTTGGAATAATTGACAACTCATCCAGAATCTGTTGATTGAATTCAACTCTTAAAGGGATAGTGCACCCAAAAATGAAAATTCACCCATTATCTACTCACCCATATGCCATTTGAGGCTCAGATGAAGTTTTAGAGTCCTCACAACACTTGCAGAGATCCAAGGGGAGAGTGGGTAGCAGCACAACTTCACCTAATGGAGGCTTACGGTGCCCCAGAATAAAACGTCCAAAAAACACATAATTGAAACCACAAAATATCTCCATACTGCTCGTCTGTAGTGATCCAAGTGTCCTGAAGCCCTGACACAAAAAGTTGTTTGAAAAGACATCATTTGAACCCTGTTTTTAGTCTCATTGTAGCCTGTAGCTCTAACTGCCTCTCTGTGCACCGCGCTCACATGTGCGCGCTTGCGCAAGACCGTGAGACATGGGTTCATGTGTGTTCATGTGCTTTCGCTGGTCTCGCGTGCAAGCATTTTTGGGTGCACTATCCCTTTTATGTCTTAACGGGTTTCTACAAAGTGCGAAGTTGCGCACGTGATCAGATGTTCCTTCTGCACCTTAAGAGTTGTTGTTAACTTCTCTTTTGCCTTTTATCAAACACAACAATGCAAATGGCCCTATGTGCAGCCAGTGTTTGTTTTGTCGATTCTAAAGTCCATGGACTGCACAAAAGTCCAGCTGTCATTGTTCATGTCGCCTTGCGTTCTTCATGAATACCTCTAGTCACCAAACATGGAGAAAATGAAATGGACTTTTCTCTATCAATAAACTATAATTCAGTAAGCACTTTCAAATTCACAGATGAACCTTGTATTTTGGGGGGTAAAGAACATTACAACTGCTCCCCAAGTTTTTAAATAAAAGGTGAAAAAAAGTCGCTACCATGGATGGGTAGAAAAAGAAGTGAGCAACACTGACAGAAATGTCAACTACAACGGGCAATCCCTGGATAAGTATACATCACAGTAGATAAATAAGTAAATGACAGTCAGTGCCTTCAGTAGTGCTAACCTCAATGTCTGACAGTGTCAGAGCAGTCACCTTTAGTTAGAATAAAGTCCTGTGCTCCTGTCATGCTGGTGTATGAATGAGACTGTGGTGTGTACAGTGTGGCCCTCTTGATGCTCGGCGGTTGTGGCTTGGTGTCCGTGTTGTCAGTGTGGGTGTTTGTCTGTGTAGAGGTATGCGTGTCCATGTTAATACCTTTGTCAGTGTTGTTTGTGCTTCTTCATTGTCATTCTGGCGAGAGTTAAGTACTTTTAATTATGCTGCAGCATCCCTCGCTCTCTAACACCACTCCCTGTTTCTTTGTCTTTTTTCCCTTTTTGCTCATTTGATTCCCCTTTTTTTCCTGATTCTCATTTCTCTCTCTCTCTCTCTCTCTCTCTCTCTCTCTCTCTCTCTCTCTCTCTCTCTGTCAGCATCTTCCTCCCTTTCTTCATTTACAATCTCCCACACACTCCCTCTTTCTCAAATTCCATTTCAGTGTCTTGCTTTGGCAGGACATGCTGAGCTAGTGCCAAGGCAATAATGAGAACTGTCAAGCAGCGACAAATGAACAGGTGAGAGAGACGCAGGGAAAAAGAAAGAGGGAGAGACGAAGAGACAGAGGGAGAGAGAGAGACATGAATATGAAGTACTGGCACTGCTGTGACTACTGACAGTCCACTCACGCATGCATGGACACACAAGTACACTCCCATCCCGCTCTCTGAGCACACATTGCAGGGCTCCACCGATACAGGTGGGTTTTCACGGCCGATACGCACATGGATATTTTTACAATGATGCTGGCCAATACCGAGTTTTTTGTCCATTATTTTACCACTTAGATGTAAAACATCCTCAAGGAATTGTCTTTTTAGATAGGTGTCTCTTTATGGACTCAGGTATGGACAGATCAGTCGTATTCGCACTGTGTTTCAGAATGAATAAAATACTTGGACGTCGCTTCAGGTCAGTTGTAACTCAATTCAAAAATGCAACCCTGTCTCCTAAAACTTAGGTTTGTATACTACTAATTTGCAACAGCAAATACAAATTTGAAAGAAATGTATTGCTGTTTGGATAACTGCTCTACATTTATCACCGTAATGAAGACACATTTTTAACTAATGTGTCTGCAAAGTTACAAGTTTCATAGTGAGCACATCTGCTGTTTTTTCCCTAAAATATCTCTTCATGGCATCTCAAAGCACTTGGTTTTGAACTGGTAAAGATTGTCATCATGGTTAAAGGGGCAGTTCAACACTTTAAAAAGAATGCAATTTGACAAGAGCTAGCATGAGCCAATTAGCTTAACTCAAAAACTGGAAACAGCTTAACAGACAGCTTCACTGACTCTATCTACAGGTAAGACCTAATCTACCTACCAACAACTTAAAAACTCACTAATTAACATGATTTTTGGTCCAGGTTGGAAAGTGTTCTAGTTCTTGACAACAACGATTAACTTGGTAATAGGTGGCCGAGGAACAGCTTACCTTTATTTATACATAGGATATAACTGAACTGTGTTCTGTCAGAATAAAATGAGGCTTCAGCTACAAAGGTCCCACTCATTTCCAAACAAAGTGAAGAATTAAGGGTTGCATAAACCACGAGTAAAATCACTACAGCTATAACAAAACACATTCAATCATGATCTGATTTGATTGTTGATTACATAACTACTAGGGTTGAGCCGAATACTCAAGTATGAAACAAGTATTAACTACAGATAATGTACCTTTTTTCAAGTACAAGTATCATCCAAATAAATTGTGTCAATATCCGTACTTGTGATGAAAGAAAATCCTCATCTGGGTAGCTGTGTTCAGTCCCTTACTCTTCTGATCAAAAATTATCTGAAGCTCAATCCTGAGATAGTTCTGTAAATAGTTTTCTAAAAAATAATAAATACAGCAACTTTCAATCACCCATATCAATATCTGGCTTAAAGGACAACTTCGGTATTTTTCAACCTGGGCTCTATTTCCCCATGTGTATGTGTGCGTATGATTCATGGGTACCACTTGTTCTAAAATTGGTTCAGTATTGAGCCGCGAAACGAGCTAAAACGGTAATGGGGGCAAATGTGTCCCGTATAAAAGTGCTTTCTCCAGTGCCAGTGCTATCTCTGTAAATAGCATATGGTAGCGGCCCTGGGGCAGTGGTGAGTGTGAATGAGTGGAGTCAGCTGTCAGTCAGTGTTGCAGCAGAAAGGCGGAAGGTGTCCCCGCTCGGTATTGTAAATGAGTATGTGTGTGTGAAGTGTGTGTTTTTTCGTCACTGACTGGTTCAGATTGCCAGTGTTATCTCTGTAAATAGCATGCTAACTTAGCCTTTCCCTTACCTCTGGGCTGTGTGATGTCACGAGCTTTGCTCCACTGTGTCTGTAGCTCTCTCTACTCGTGGGACAGCTGTTTTCTTGAGGAAGAGGTGTTTCGGGATTGGATGTCTTCTCTTCTTCGGCTGGCAGTAGTCATCTTAGGAGAAGTGAGCACTGCAGACCCGATGGTCTGCAAGGCGCAGTGTCTGGACAGGAATGTTAGCATCCATTTGTAGCACAACTAGCCACAAATTCAGCATCTTGCCGTCCGACAAAGGCAGCCTATGAAAGCTGTACGGGGTGCTGCGCGACATCCTGTTCTTGCGTTCGGGAAAAAGGCCCGTTTATATGAGCACTCCAAAAACTCCGGTAACACTCCAGGGGGTAGCACGTAAAAGACTCTGTCCTTTGACTCTTCTAGCGTAACACACACTTCACACACACATACTCATTTACATTACCAAGCGGGAACTTCCGCCTTTCTGCTCCAACACTGACTGACAGCTGACTCCACTCATTCACACTCACCACTGCCCCAGGGCCGCTACCATATGCTATTTACAGAGATAGCACTGGCGATCTGAACCGGTCAGTGGCGAAAAAAGCACTTTTATACTGGACGCATTTGCCCCCATTACCGTTTTAGCTCGTTTCACGGCTCAATACTGAACCAATTTTAGAACGAGTGGTACCCATGAATCATACGCACACATACACATGGGGAAATAGAGCCCAGGTTGAAAAATACCGAAGTTGTCCTTTAAAATAACAACTTCTGTTTATGTCCCACCCAAATACAGTCTTGGGAGAAAGCCTCAGTCTCATTACATTATATATCGACATAAACATTTATGTGTATAATCTATTTGTAATGTGTAAAATATACTATTCAATTCAATTCAAAGAGGCTTTATTGGCATGACCATATTGAAACACATTGCCAGAGCACATTGTAAAATGTGGTACAAACAGAGGAAAGTACAAGACGGATGAGATATTGTCACCCAATTTGTACAGAAGCATGGGAATAACAATAAATAATATCTGTTTATGAATCTGATTTGCTACATGTTGTCAATCAATACACTATTATGGCTTCTGGTATACCACAGTGTGTAACTGCTGTGCTGCTGTAGCCCTGTTAGATGATGTCTGTGGCAGACCAAGTACAGAAACAGTCTGTTTTAATGTCCAGCTTCAAATAACCAGTGCACCTCACAAGGAGTATGTAGTGGGCCCCCAGCTGTTACTGTCAAAGAGCCTCTATAATGCTTTACATATGATGCATTAATGCAATGGCAAATTGCAACACTTGTCTTTAATCAGCGCTCTGTGCTTCAGGCTGCTTAACATAATCTTGATCAAGTACAGCATCACCTGCATGTGGTCAAAGACATCATGCTTCTTTGCATTAGTCACTGAGGTGCATGTTCCTGGATAGTGTGTCTTTTATGGTAAAGGGACACTCCAGCAGCTGCCCCTAGTGTGAGTCAAACTCTTAAAACAATGGATCCTATATTTAGATTGCCCTTGCCTGGAGAATGTCCTTGTCTTTCACACATATCACCTCAAATTTGCAATGCAGGCTTTCTGTTCTAAATGTACGGTCTCCAGGCATAAGTTCAGTCAAACCTGATGGCAGCTCCTCCAGAGCCAGACAACACAACAGCTTTCACAGGCTGAGTGGGGCTCCTCATGACAAGTTAACTCAACTTCATGTATTAAGCTGGTGGAGTGGTCTTTTAACATTTTTCTGTGAAATTAACTGCTTTTATCACATTTAGAAAAATCAAAGGCCAAAATACCTCTGCACTGGTGACTCTGCTCACTCCTGGGCTATGGAGGGCTGCCAGACACAGTCTCCCTCCAAACCCTGATACACACACCCACACTGGGAGACCATAAAACAAAAACCCCTCCACTGTAAGGTAAATTCAAAATAGTTTGTTTTGTTTCCCACCTACCTTTGCATTCCAGCTATCTACTAATTACTTACTCATTCCCAAGTCGACAAATACTACCACTTTGTCAGTCATTTTGGTGTCAGACGCTGATGTAAAAAGTCACCTTTCACAGTGGTATGATGCACTGCTGGGTGGTGTCAGTTTATAACGCTGTCGGGCAGTGTCAGTTTTTAAAAGCTGCCAGTTACAACATTATGTGAGGAGCTGGAAAATCTCTATAGGGCTGTTATAGGGCAGGAGGAGATGTAGATGGGTCCAACCAACCAAAGACTTTCACCTGGGAACCTGCTGTTTGCCTCCCGCGACCATGATGTTTTTTTCTAAACCTAACCACTTGCTTTTTTTGCATATAAATATACGTACGTAAATATGAGGTGTTTTACTGGCGTTGTAAGTTGTATGCATCTAACAAGAAGAAACTATGCATTTCCTGTAAAAACGGAAAAGACACGACGCATGTAATAAGCGTAAACTGAAGGCCAAAACACACCGGCACCATGCGATGCGTGTCAAAACAGATGCCCTTGTTGTTCTCCATTTACAAACACACACCAGTGGCGGCACTTCTTGCTATTGTCCTATTTTCCAGCATTGGCGCCCTTGAAAAAATGCTTATTTTTCAGAGAAAAAGCCTATTTTGTACTTCCCAGCTCCCATAGTAGCAGCTCTGTTGAAGAGCAAAGACGAAGAACTTTGGTGCCATCTATCGTCATATGATAATAAGCAACTCACATTGGTACCGTTGGCACACTACCGCCACCTAGCGGAGTGGAGTGCGCAATAGATGTGACGCCGCCGGTGTGTTTTGGACTTGAGACCGCATCTCGGAACATCAATAACAGATGCAGGAGGATATCTTGTGCGTCACAGGTAGATGTGAATGTCCACTGACAAAACAGTGATATTTGATAAGTTGGGATGAGATCATGCTGATATATGAATCTGACAGCAATTACATTTGTACAGCTGTTGAAATAAACAGTTTCTCAGTCAAGAGCATCAGGGGTGGACGTCAAGGAATGGACAATGTCCAGTCAAAACTAATTTTAGTCGCAAAATTTGGGGCTAACTCCCTTTCACTTTAATCAACAGGTGGCAGCAAGACACGGGAATTTGGCTTGAGTCCTTTGGAGTTGTAGCATTTATTCACTCACAAATAACTGTTCAAGGTTAACCTATTACCCCATGCTTCAGTCAGCACAGCCTCACTGTCGCACGTTACTGTTACATACACGCTCACTCTCTCTCGTGACTGCACACTCACTATCCTGCACCAAAATCTGCGTTGTGACTGGTCATATTAGAATCAGTGCCATATTGGCATTGGGTTTTGGTACCCAAACACAGTAATTATACTAAAACAAATTTAGTTTGGAGTATAGGCCGTAGTGCTGTACTGTATACAGTCAGGTCCATAATTATTTGGACAATGATACAGTTGTCATCATTTTGGCTCTGTACACCACCACAATGGGTTTTAAATGAAACAATGAATACCTGCTTAAAGTGCAGACTCTCAGCTTTCATTTAAGGCTTTTTTCAAAAATGTAGTATGAACCGTGTAGGAATGACAACCATTTCTTCACACAGTCCCCCGACTTTAAGGGCTCATAAGTATTTGGACAAACTAACATAATCATCAATTAAACAGTCAGTTTTAATACTTGGTTGCAAATCCTTTACAGTCAATGACTGCCTGAAGTGTTGGACACATAGGCATCATCAGATGCTGGGTTTCTTCCCTGGTGATGCTCTGCCAGCCCTTTACTGCAGCCGTCTGCACTTCCTGCTTGTGTTTTGGGTGTTTTGCCCTCAGTTTTGGCTTCAGCAAGAGAAACACATGCTCAATTGGATTCAGGTCAGATGATATGACTTGGCCATTGCAGAACATTCCACTTCTTTGCCTTAAAATGTCTTTGGTTGCTTTTGCAATATGCTTCAGGTCAATGTCCATCTGCACTGTGAAGCATCGTCCAATGAGTTTTGAAGCATTTAGTTGAATCTGAACAGATAATGGTGCCCCAAACACTTCAGCTTTCATCCTGCTGCTCTTGTAAGCAAGACAAGACTTCACTAGAATAAATACAGAGGGTTTATCACAAGATGCAAACCATTGGTTAGCCTTAAAAAAAGCATTTAGTTGAATCTGAGCAGATAATGGTGCCCCAAACACTTCAGCTTTCATCCTGCTGCTCTTCTCAGCAGTCACATCATCAATAAATACAAGAGAACCAGTTCCACTGGCAGCCATACATGGCCATGACATAACAGTACCTCCACCATGCTTCACTGATGAGGTGGTGTGCTTTGGATCATGAGCAGTTCCTTCCCTTCTTCCTTCTCTTGTCTTCCCATCATTCTGGTAGTTGATCTTTGTTTTATCTGTCCATAGTATGCTGTTCCACAACTGTACAGGCTTTTTAGATGGTTTTTGACAAACTCTAATCTGGCCTTCCATTTTTAAGGCTAACCAATGGTTTGCATCTTGCGATAAACCCTCTGTATTTATTCTAGTGAAGTCTTGTCTTGCTTACAAGAGCAGCAGGATGAAAGCTGAAGTGTTTGGGGCACCATTATCTGTTCAGATTCAACTAAATGCTTCAAAACTCATTGGACGATGCTTCACAGTGCAGATGGACATTGACCTGAAGCATATTGCAAAAGCAACCAAAGACATTTTTAAGGCAAAGAAGTGGAATGTTCTGCAATGGCCAAATCATATCATTTGACCTGAATCCAATTGAGCATGTGTTTCTCTTGCTGAAGCCAAAACTGAGGGCAAAACACCCAAAACACAAGCAGGAAGTGCAGACGGCTGCAGTAAAGGGCTGGCAGAGCATCACCAGGGAAGAAACCCAGCATCTGATGATGCCTATGTGTCCAACACTTCAGGCAGTCATTGACTGTAAAGGATTTGCAACCAAGTATTGAAACTGACTGTTTAATTGATGATTATGTTAGTTTGTCCAAATACTTATGAGCCCGTAAAGTCGGGGGACTGTGTGAAGAAATGGTTGTAATTCCTACACGGTTCATACTACATTTTTGAAAAAAGCCTTAAATGAAAGCTGAGAGTCTGCACTTTAAGCAGGTATTCATTGTTTCATTTAAAACCCATTGTGGTGGTGTACAGAGCCAAAATGACGACAACTGTATCATTGTCCAAATAATTATGGACCTGACTGTATGTGCTATTTCTCCACATGGCCAAAAGCTTAGATCTTTTCTATTAGCTTCTGTGTTTTGTTTTGAGTCACCAACAGCTTCACAGAGCTGCGTTCTGTTGAAATATTTCATCATGTCTCCTGTTGTTTCATGTGTTACCTGCCCATGTGTAGGGGTGGATAAGGATACCCATCTCTAACCAACAGAGAGTAAAAGACAGCTCATTTTGTATAGTATTTGTTACTGTACCTGTAACTGAAGACAATGCAGGAGTCACACAGTTCATCTTGATCTTCAGCAGCAAAACAAAACATTGGAATCTTGATTGGCTGGGGTTTAAAAGAATGAATGGCTTTAGCAATAATAGCAATTACACTTGTTAAACACTAAGAAATTAAAGAGACAATCTGATGATCAGATCTCACTCCAACCAAGTCCATTACTCTCCTGTATCAGGACACCACAGGGCTGTTATCACAGTTTTACAATAGCCACTCGCCACAGGAAGGGGTTTAATTCTCTCAAGACAAATAATTAAGGAGATCAACAAGATGTTGCAGACAGCTGAGTAATAGAAGGATGTGATTGGTTTATGGTGGATGGTCTCAACTGTGTTTGCACAAAAAGTCAGCATTAATTCAGTGTTGATGATGTGAGGCATGTGGAGTTGCTTACACATGAACATTTTTAGTGTTCATTTTGGAAGCTATTTTAAACTTAGTCTTTGTCTTTAGACAAAAATGCTTACAAGTTTCATTTTTGAAACATTTGTATGTTTCCTTCATATTTTCAATCTAATTTAAGTCAAAAACTCAAAACACTGAAGTCCACTTTTAGTCGCCAAAAGGTTATGACATTTCAGTCAGTTTTATTTTATTTATTTTTTTTTTTTTTATAATGTAGCTCAAATGTGTGTCATTGTGTGATGTTTCATTTACTATATTGTCGATTTTTCCATTTTTTCCCCACATTCCGTATCCCCCCCTTAGGTTTGCCAGCTTGCAGACATTATGTTTGGATGAAGCTTGAATCTGATACAACTGAAAAATGCCAGGCAAGTTGGGCGAGAAAAAAGACGAACAAAATAAAAACACGTTGTTGTGGGGCCTTGAAGATTCACGGATACATTTTGAAATTTTGTCCAGGAAAATGTTTGGGAGTCTTGTGCTTGTTTTTGTTTTCTGCTGAATTATAGATGAACTGTATCTATAGATCTATACTTTATGTCTGACCAAAACCTTTTTGCATGGAAGCAGCCGATCAGGGACTGCATAGTAGCTGATAATGTAGAGAAAAAGAAATATGTGCAGTGAAGTAAATACATTTCTTAGATTTACAACTTTACAAGTAACCAGTTGAATGAGTGCAAAAGACACAAAACGCAATCTGAAAAAAAAAAAAAAAGTATTCTGATAAGTGAATGTGAGTCTCTATATTGTCTGACTCTACTGAAGACCTGTCTGGCTTCCAAATGTTAGTCTTTTTAATAAGAATTGTTGCCTCTGGTTTGTGTGTTCCAGTATACTTTGGATTCAATATCTGAAGTCTCTCTTGGAAAAAAGTGTTCTCCTTTGGGTGTGTACTACACACAAAGGTTTATTAAAGTAAACTCAAATTTAACACAAATCTAGGTGTGAAAAAAAACATTTTAGTTAACTGAAATAAAAATTAAAACTAGACTTCAGAAAAATGGAAAAGTAAATGAAATGATTTTGTGTACTTACAAAAAAAACCCAGAATGGAAGCGTGTAAAGTGTGTCAGGAGAGTGCCAAACAGACTTTTAGTAATTTCGTGGTCAGGCTCCCTTGGCGCACCTGTGGCACACTTGGACATGGGGTAGGATTAAAAAGAACACATTATAATAGGTGAGTGTATTAACATCTGTGACAGTCATGACTCATTACATTCACTACTTTCACCCCATTTAATCACAGAGCTCATGACACACTGACAGTTTAGGAACCCTGCAGAGAGTTATCCTCAGGGGAAACTTACTGCTGTCTGGGACTTGGGAAAAAAATCATTTTTAAACTTTACTTTGGAACCCGAGCAGTGTCTGTCACATCATGATACTCATCACAGCCTCCAATCTACCTGTATTATAATTAAAAAGGGTTGAGCTCCAAGCGAAATTATGGCCAGTCTTGTCTTAAAAAAAAGATAATATGCAGCCCTTACTATGGTTAACCGGTGTTTAGGATGGATTCAGTTGGTGAAAAAACTGACAGGAATGAACAGTCCTGGGAGTTAGAAGCAAAGCAAAAAGTATCAAAGGATTCACTTTTTTGTGAAGCTGTGTTAACTGATTTAAAAGCATGCTGTCCCCAACACGCCTGTGGTTATTTTACAACAGTCTGATGCTGATTGCACAAAATGTAAGTGTAATTATGGTTTGACAGTGCGCAACATCACTCCAGTTAGAGACTGCAGATGGAACTGATACCTGCTGCCTTCAGTTCAATTAGGAGAGACAGAAGTATTAAAGAAAATTATAGCTGCTGCGCAGCGATTAGTCGGGTCCGGGCATTTTTAGGTAATTCTGTGCAACAAGCAGAAGAATTGGAAGACATTTAGCAACATAATCTGCCTTTTGCACCAGCTGAGGCTTGAACTCACGACCTCTGAGACTAAGAATCAATTTCTATCTCACTGAGCTAATTAGTCAGTGACAATTCATATGTAGCTTCACAAATTGACTAAGCCAGACATGCAGGTTTAGCAGCCGTCCATGCATGGAAAAGCAGATTTCAAACCACTGTAAAAAATTCAGTTATTGAAACAAAAATCTGAAAATACACATATTGCATCTAGACAGCATGGAGATGTTGGTAATTTATTTAAACAATGGTTGATTTGCTTCATAAGTGAAAAACTGATGTTTAACTAGTTGAGCTATGTGCAAAGTGAGAAGCCTCAGATGGTTTCACACTGAAGTATTGACACTGACACTTTGTGCAAAGTTTGGTTTATTTTCAAGCATGAGAAGGCAGATTTTCTAGCAGAAAAAAGACTTGAAGATGCTGCACATTGATCAGTCACGCTCAGGCAATTTTAAGCAATAAGCTGGAGCACAAGAAGATGTTTACATTACAATGTGGATTCTGCACCAGTTGAGGCTCAAATCCGGAACCTCTGGAACCTAAGATGGTCATCTACCGCTCTGAGCTAATTGGCCAGTAGCAACTCAACAGTGGCTTCACAAATTGAGTAAGCCATTCACTGTTGTGTAGGAAAGCAGCCATCCGTGCATGGAAAAGCAGATTTGAAACCACTGTAAAAAATTCAGTTATTAAGACAAAAATCTGAAAATACACATATTGCATCTAGACAGCATGGAGATGTTGGTAATTTGTTTGTAACAATAATTGATTTGCTCCATAAGAAAAACTGATGTTTAAAATTGCCATTTTTACATTGACTCCAATTGTTCACATTAGAGCAAAATTCAAAATGCTGTCAAAAATTCAGTTTTTGAGATAAAATTCTGAAATTTGCCACACATCATCTACCATGACTCTAGAATTTTGTCGTTTTTTTCATGAACATTGAAGATTTATTTAGCAAGAATTTGCATGTATATGTTTACAGTACCATTTACAGTCAAACATTTTGATGCACTGTAGGTTCAATTTTTGATAAATCAAAAATCTGTGGGGATCGTTTGTGTAGGACAGTCTGAAGATGCTCTGTAGCAAGTTTAGTGTCAATTGAGCAAAAATTGTGGGAGGAGATAGGTTTAAGAAGTTTTACAGTTTTTGAAAAAAACAGAGTGATGATTAGTAGGTTTAAGTGTAAACCAAACAAATTTCTTCAGTATTGGGGCTACAGTTTGATGAAAGTTGTGAAGTTGTAGCACGTATGGTTGATTTGTTATGAATTTTCAAAGTTTTGAACTTTAGACGCTTGCTGTAGCGCCACCATCAGGACTATTGGCTTGAGTTTACAGCTGAGGATATCTGGCATGAGACTGGACCTTTGTGCAAAGTTTGGTGAGTTTTCACCCATGGGAAGTATGATTTCCTCAGAAGAAGAAAGAAGAAGAAGAAGAAGAAGAAGAAGAAGAAGAAGAAGAAGAAGAAGAAGAAGAACTACGATTACAATAGTGTCCTGGCAGCTTAGCTGCCCAGACCCTAATGACCACTTTAGAATGAAAATACAGACAGTACTTATTGACCCTCATGCCGACAAGAAGTCCAGTGTAGTTTTTTAATCCACAAAACTTGTTCGGGGTATCGGAGGATAACAGCTAACCGGATTTTTCCATTCACTTTAAGTGCATATAACCCACGTCCAAAATCATTTTGAAAATGTAATAAAACTCTGCTAATGCATTTCAAAAATGTCAGAACGGGTCGTCCGTCGTAATCCAAGTGCCCTGAAGCTGCAGCATGCAAAATTGACTTGAAAAGACAAATTTTACTCCACTTTTATAGCAAAATTTCTCACCATGGTCAGTTAGCCTGCAACTCGTGAGACTTGAGAACAAGAACGTCTCTGAAGTTGCCATGTAAACACAGCACGCCTGCAGGGCAGGCAAACTGACCACGGTGAGAAATTATACTATTAAAGTGGAGTAAATTACATCTTTTCAAGTCAATTCAGCAAGTACTGTCATTAAAACATAACTTGAGTAAACCTAAGTTAGTCTACCTAAAGGTAAAAAATGTGTTTGAATAATATGAAAACTTTGTGACCTTTGTCCCAGTCCCAGTATAACACACATTGGACTGTTTCATTTTAGGAGTTATTAACTGCAATGTCTCAAACACACTGATGTTCACACAAAAAAATCAGCTATGCAAGGGACAAATAAGCACAAAATAAGTCACGTGTCAATATGACACACATTCAACAGTGGGAGCATACAGTATATGAGCTATTGAGTGCATGGAGAAAGAGGATCCTTGAATCCATCCTTCAGACAAGCCGACAGCGGGAGGAGGACAGAAGGCGGAGGACGATAGGGGGAGATAATGAAGGGGAGCACGGGATGAATGGAGTCGCAGATTAGAGAGGAGGAGAGTAAATTGAAAGTATTGAGTGACTGGGAGAAGAGTGGAGGGTCGAAGAATGAAGCAGCAGAGAGTGAGGCAAGTTGGCAGTCAAAAGAGGAATGAGAAGCAGAGGGGTGAGAGAAAATAGGGCTCAGAGCTGAGGAGAGGAGAATGTGTGGCAGGAGAGATGTTTGAAAGGGGAACAGACAGGTAAATGTGAGAGGAAGAGATGCGGTGCAGGCTGCAGTGGAGAGCCACATCAAAGTGGAGGGCCAAGGTTGGAGAAAGACAGATAAAGTCCTGAAAGAGAGACACAGAGAGAGACCACGGAGGGATGAACATTCTCACTTACAACACATCACACTCAACATGACACACAGGCTGTACATGTTAGTGTAACCTTTTATTAACATTTGTAAATATATATATATATATATATACATATATATATACATATATGTGTGTGTGTGTATATATATATATATATATATATATATATACAGTACAGGCCAAAAGTTTGGACACACCTTCTCATTCAATGCGTTTTCTTTATTTTCATGACTATTTACATTGTAGATTCTCACTGAAGGCATCAAAACTATGAATGAACACATGTGGAGTTATGTACTTAACAAAAAAAGGTGAAATAACTGAAAACATGTTTTATATTCTAGTTTCTTCAAAATAGCCACCCTTTGCTCTGATTACTGCTTTGCACACTCTTGGCATTCTCTCCATGAGCTTCAAGAGGTAGTCACCTGAAATGGTTTCCACTTCACAGGTGTGCCTTATCAGGGTTAATTAGTGGAATTTCTTGCTTTATCAATGGGGTTGGGACCATCAGTTGTGTTGTGCAGAAGTCAGGTTAATACACAGCCGACAGCCCTATTGGACAACTGTTAAAATTCATATTATGGCAAGAACCAATCAGCTAACTAAAGAAAAACGAGTGGCCATCATTACTTTAAGAAATGAAGGTCAGTCAGTCCGGAAAATTGCAAAAACTTTAAATGTGTCCCCAAGTGGAGTCGCAAAAACCATCAAGCGCTACAACGAAACTGGCACACATGAGGACCGACCCAGGAAAGGAAGACCAAGAGTCACCTCTGCTTCTGAGGATAAGTTCATCCGAGTCACCAGCCTCAGAAATCGCAAGTTAACAGCAGCTCAGATCAGAGACCAGATGAATGCCACACAGAGTTCTAGCAGCAGACCCATCTCTAGAACAACTGTTAAGAGGAGACTGCGCCAATCAGGCCTTCATGGTCAAATAGCTGCTAGGAAACCACTGCTAAGGAGAGGCAACAAGCAGAAGAGATTTGTTTGGGCCAAGAAACACAAGGAATGGACATTAGACCAGTGGAAATCTGTGCTTTGGTCTGATGAGTCCAAATTTGAGATCTTTGGTTCCAACCGCCGTGTCTTTGTGAGACGCAGAAAAGGTGAACGGATGGATTCCACATGCCTGGTTCCCACTGTGAAGCATGGAGGAGGAGGTGTGATGGTGTGGGGGTGTTTTGCTGGTGACACTGTTGGGGATTTATTCAAAAGTGAAGGCACACTGAACCAGCATGGCTACCACAGCATCCTGCAGCGACATGCCATCCCATCCGGTTTGCGTTTAGTTGTACGATCATTTATTTTTCAACAGGACAATGACCCCAAACACACCTCCAGGCTGTGTAAGGGCTATTTGACCAAGAAGGAGAGTGATGGAGTGCTGCGGCAGATGACCTGGCCTCCACAGTCACCGGACCTGAACCCAATCGAGATGGTTTGGGGTGAGCTGGACCGCAGAGTGAAGGCAAAGGGGCCAACAAGTGCTAAACACCTCTGGGAACTCCTTCAAGACTGTTGGAAAACCATTTCAGGTGACTACCTCTTGAAGCTCATGGAGAGAATGCCAAGAGTGTGCAAAGCAGTAATCAGAGCAAAGGGTGGCTATTTTGAAGAAACTAGAATATAAAACATGTTTTCAGTTATTTCACCTTTTTTTGTTAAGTACATAACTCCACATTTGTTCATTCATAGTTTTGATGCCTTCAGTGAGAATCTACAATGTAAATAGTCATGAAAATAAAGAAAACGCATTGAATGAGAAGGTGTGTCCAAACTTTTGGCCTGTACTGTATATATATATATATACATATATATATATATATATATATATATATATATATATATATATATATATATATATATATATATATATACATATATATAAAATGAGTAAATCACAGAGACTCCAATGTGTCAAAAGAACGGTTTAAACCTTAAAAAAACTTCTCTAAAGCACCATTTAGGTTCTATGCAAAACCACTGGACCACAGTGAAGAGCTTAAAGGTGTGTTAAAACTGTATTCTCTAGTCAACACAACTGTAAACAAAGTAGGGATGTCAACAGTTAACTGCTAATCAGTTAACCACTGAGAAAATTTTATGTTATATTTTACATTACACCTGTGGGTCATTCTTCAACTATGGTCTATTTTGGTCTGGACACTTTTGAAAATCTAACACATATTTAGAGAAATGTATTGATACAATATTTTCAATAAAATAAATGTTTTCATTACTATTTGTCTTTACTATTGTAGCTAACAAAGTGACGGAAATAGCTGCATTTGACTAGCTACTGTCATGCCCTTTTAAATTGCCCCTTGGGGATAAATAAAATGAATTGACTTGAATTGGATTGAATTTTGTTACATTTCTTTTTAAATCTCATGAAATGTTAGCTTGCAAATGTCTGTTTTAGTGTAAACATGAAATATACACAAAATAGACCAAATGAAATGCTGTTTTTCTTATTATTTGTAATTTCAAAGGACATATGGGCTGTTTGGAGATGATAGCCAATAAACCTATTTATGACTGAGCAAAAATGACCTTGATTTCTTCTTAAACAGTTCCCTCCATGGAGCTAACTGTCCCTCAGCCATGTGCTCTTCTGTCACATGACTGTTGCTGCGATCACCAAATAAACAAACTCTAAAAAAAGAAACTAAAAAAAAAAACAAACAAACTGAATTTACATTACACATTACAGTGTAGTGGAAATGACAGTAACTCCAAGCGACAGATGTTCTTTTCATGAAAAAATACATAAAATACTAATATCTTATCTTACTACATCTTACTATATAATGACGAAAACTCTCTGTCTGTCTGTGTGTCTGTTCCACATTTTTCTCTTCACTGACTTGGTAAACCTCCTCATGAGGAACAAATTTGCCTCAAGAACCCATAACTTCCGGCTTTATAGATTTTCCACCATTTTGATTTTTTTGAATAACACTTCAAATCAATCTCTTCCTAGGAAGTTTGACCGATCTGCATGAAACTCTGTGAACACAATCTAGGGACCAATATCTAAAGTTCCCTCTTGGCAAAAGTTGGAAAACTTACTAAAACTGAGCTTCTATAAGGCAATGAATATTGCGGAGGGCGTGGCTCATCACATAAAGGTGTATAACATCTCAAGGGTTTCACCGATCACCACGCAACTTTGTAGGCATATGACCGCACATAATCTGAGGGGACCCCTCCATTATTGACCCCATCAAACAAAATGGGGGCGCTAGAGAGCTAATTTCTTATCTAGGCCTAACTGCCATATTGATTTTTACTAAACTTGGTGACTAGAGAAATTTAACTCTAATTGGCCACTGGGTGGCGCTACAACAAGAGAAAAATGCTTAAAAATGGCTAAAATGCGACCGATCGCTGTGGCTCCCCCTGTGGCCCAATGTTGGTTTTTTTTCTAATTTTTGGTACGACTAAGTCATGGTATGGTATGCTGAACATAATCACAGAAACTGTCAGTGTGTCATTCTGTCAGTCAGTCATTCTGTCTGTCCCACGTTTTTCTACTCACTGACGTGGTCAATCTATGTGAAACTGCACATAGGCACTGAGGATTGGCATAGGTAGAAGGTCACAAAGCTACCAATGGGTATGGACTAGTATCTATATATTGTAATTAAAATGGGTATTTATGTATGTATATATGTATATATATATATATGTTTTAAGTTAACATTAAGTCAGTATTCAGTTTAAAATGAGTCAGGATTGAATGTCCAAACTCTGGCTCAGGGACAACGGAAATCTAGCAAATACCGCACATTAAAGGCCACTTTAAAAAAAAAAAAAAAAAAAAATATATATATATATATATATATATATATATATATTTATTTATTTTTTTTTTAAAGTGGCCTTTAATGTGCAGTATTTGCTAGATTTACTTTGTCCCTGAGCCAGAGTTTGGACATTTAAAAAAAAAAATTAAATTATATATATATATATATATATATATATATATTTCCTTTGTCCCTGAGCCAGAGTGAGTTTGGACATTTGCCTCAAGAACCCCATCAAACAAATTATTATATATATATATATATATATATATATATATATATATATATATATATAATGACTAATCTGCCAATTTATTTTTTAACTTCCCTTTGGTGTAAAAGAAGTGTGACACAGGGTGGGGGTTAAATTTAGGTTGTGACATCAGGTGACCAAAACCCAATGTCAGGATAATGTCTAATGCCAGTGTCAATAGAATACTGATGACAAATGATGTTGATATTTTGTTGGTTTTAAGTTGTGTTGTTGAGTAACCAAAATGAAACATGTTACAAACATCTTATGCCAACATAATCTTGACATAGAATAATGAAATTAAGTCGTAAATTATGGCAACAAGACCGAATGGCTGCAAAATGTCATAGTGTTAACATCCACAAAACATTACATTCTGACATCATTAGACATTTAAAATACTGTCAACCCAATTTCCATTCAAACCAAAATTTTATGTCTGTCCAACACAAGAGTCCAATGTCTTTCTGATGTCATACTGAAGTCAGATGCCAGCTGGGTACTTTCCACTTGGTACTTTGCATTCATTTTCTGAACACATTGCTGCTAGGTGATAAAGCATCCTGGCTTTTTTTTCTGGTGCCACCCACAGAACAAACTTTAACTGGTAAGAACAGTAAGGTTATCTGTACATTGTTTTGTTGCTTTTAATACATTTGTATTGTGGCATGCAACAAACAGAACTGTTGTAGCCGATACTGCACAGTTCATGTCTTTAAACCACTTAATGAACACATTATAAATGCTGGCCATTATGTGCTGTGTTTTCATACCCCTTGTATCTAAATGCTGTAATTTATCACCTTGATAGGGGTTGAATGCATAAAAAATGTTGTTTAATACTTTTGCAAAGCTGGTTTTATTTTGGCAGTATAGTTTCTGTCAAAAAGTCACAGCAGTAAAGGCAATTAATCAGAGCAAATTGACAAATGAAGGTAAAAATGATGAGAGGAAGAGAGGAAAGCATGAAACAGAGAAAAAAAGTAATAACTTCAGTGGAATGGGGTCAGAGAGATGGAGAGAGGGAGAGAGAGAAACAGATACACAGAGAGAGACACAGAGAGGGAGAATAAAAAAGACATGGTGCGAGCTGGGGGATGAATCGACAGCGATGAATAGCAGCACGGAGGGAAATAGCCAGGTGAGGAGGGGAGGGATGGATAGGGAAAGGGCAGAAGAAGAATGATGGAGGGTGGTGGTGGTGGTGGTGGTGGCAGTGTGTGTGGGGTTGGTGGCAGCGAGGGGACGTGGGAGAGGAGGGAGCCGAGGAGCCGACGGCGATGAGAACATTATGGCTGGATAATGAAGAGGTTCCACGCTGTCAGCCAACACCATTCACCCTGCATGGCTCTGACCCCAAAGTGTCAACAAGCTAAACGACCGAGCAGCAGCGCATTACCACATGTACACACACTCACAAACACATACACACGCATGCATGCACACATACACAGACTGACAGAAAGACATAAAAGCAGATCATGCTTAAACACAAATGTCTGCACGAACGTGTGTATCAGCAAATTATTTGCGTGAATGCAAACATATAGTACACAGATACTTGATGATAATGCTATCATAATTGTTACATGATCACAATGTCCTATGACTGTGTGCGTGTGTGTTGTAATAAATGACACAGATACTTATTCAGTCACACACACACTCGGCAGCTCTTGAGTGTGTAGCCAGTGCTCTGCTGTTTACAGAGTAAATATCATATTCTTTATTGGTATTCAGAACAGTAAAATTCAATAAATTGAGTCAACAGAGGTTGTTTCATAGAGCTAATCTCTGCTCACACATCACATCACAACACAACACAGTCACTGTGAGAAAATGGAGTTTCGAGCAACTGAAACCTGCCTTCAACAGTCTATTCACGGTCTCTATGTTCCTCTATCTCCCTTTGTCTCTCGCTCTCTCTTGTCTGTCCCTGTCTCCCTCTCTATGTCTCTCTCTATCTCTCTACCCTCCCAACCCGTTGCTTTATCACACATTTGCACACAGGCACCGCTTTTCCTCTTTTATTCCTTCTTCTATGCCGTTCTATCTCCGTTTCTCTCTCACACTTTATGTCGTTTTTCTGGCTGCCTGATGCAAAGCCCTATCTGGGCAGCAAAACACTCTTTTTGTGGCTCTCCTTCTGTTTCGATTCAGACTCCTCTTTGCTTTACTTACATGACAGGACAGGAACCTGTGTTGTTGTAGCACTTTCCTATGTTGGTAGATGTTATATTTTATGAGCTGACAGACCACTGCAGCCCACTACATGGACATGAATGGTTTCAATTTTGATAATACCACCAAGAGTGAGAGAACCAGGCCTTTAAAGCCTCGTTGCACCAAGCAGTACAGTACAGCTCAGTTCAGTTCGGTACGCATTTCTTTCCATTTCCACTGTAAAAAGTTGTGGATGGTACCAATGAAGCCGTTTCTTGCCATCCTCATTTTTAGTCACCCTTTTATTGGGGTACCTAGCACACAGAGCTGGCACTAAAGGGTGTAACTAGAAACACTGCAGTCCGTTGATTGGTCACTCTGCTCAGGGCTGAGTTGTGGCTGGTTTTGAGGCTTTTATAACCACAGTTAATACTGTTGCAAGTTTACATATTTTAGTAAATTATAACTGTAAAACAAAATAAAACTGAAGCAATCACTAACGCACTGGACCAAAAAAAACATATTGTTGGAATTTTTATCGATCTTAAAAAAGCTTTTGATACAATCAATCACTCAATCCTACTCAACAAACTTAAACTATATGGTATTAGGGGGGTTGCCGGGGAGTGGTTAAGAAGCTACTTAACAGGAAGGGTACAATATGTTAAAATGGGACTGTATTCATCAAAAAATCTTGGCATTTCTTGTGGTCTCCCCCAGGGGTCCGTTTTGGGACCAAAACTATTCAATGTTTATATTAATGACATATTTGATGTATCTCAAGCGCTAAAACTCATACTCTTTGCAGATGACACCAACATATTCTTTAGAAGTAATAATTATAATGAACTTGTAAACACGGTAAATGAGGAATTAAATAAACTGAAGAAGTGGATGGACAATAATAAATTATCATTAAATTTAAATAAGACTAAGGCAATGATGTTTGGAAATTCTAAAACCAATTCAGAACTACAGATAATGATTGAAGGTGTCCATATTAAAAATGTAGATGAGAATAAATTTTCAGGAGTTATAACAGACAGTAAATTATCATGGAAAGCCCACGTCAGACACATTAAAACAAAAATCTCCAAAAGCCTTTCAATTATAAATAAAGTGAAACTACTCCTTGATGAAAATGCACTTCGTACTTTATACTGCTCCTTGGTACTCCCATGCTTCACGTATTGTGTTGAAGTGTGGGGAAACAGTTACCAATGCACAATTAATCCATTAGTCACATTACAGAAACAAGCAGTGCGAATCATTCACAAGGTTGGATTTCTAGAACACACAGTCAAAACTATTAAAAATCCATGATCTTGTAAAATATTATACATCAATAATCTTATTCAAAGCATTCAACAAATTACTACCAAGTAATATACAACATTTTTTTCACAATTTGAGAGGATATGGAGATTTCAAATTACCTAAAGTTTGAACCACGCATAAAAGTTTTTGTGTGTCTGTAAGTGGAGTGAAACTTTGGAACAGTCTGGATATCCAACACAAGGAATGCCAAAAAATCCACAGATTTAAACTGCTATATAAACATATGGTCTGGTCACAGTATAAAGAGAGCGGGTCTTAATACTTACAGTTGAAACCAGAAGTTTACATACACCATATAAAAAGGCACATAACCTTTATTTCTCACCGTCTAACATTAAATCAGATTAAACTTTTCCTGTTTTTTGGTCAATTAGGATTACCAAAATTATTTCTATTTGCTAAATACCAGAATAATGAGACAGATCATTTTTTAGACAATTTTTTATTACTTTCTTGAGAGTCAGAAGTTTACATACATTTCATTAGTATTTGGTAGCATTGCCTTTAAACTGTATGACTTGGGTCAAACGTTTTGGATATGCTTCCACAAGCTTCTCACAATAGTTTGCAGGAATTTTGGCCCATTCCTCCTGGCAGAACTGGTGTAACTGAACCAAGTTTGTAGGCCGCCTTGCTCGCACATGCCTTTTCAGCTCTGCCCATAAATTTTCAATAGGATTGAGATCAGGGCTTTGTGATGGCCACTCCAAAACATTGACTTTGCTATCCTTAAGCCACTTTCTAACCAGTTTGGCAGTATGCTTAGGGTCATTGTCCATTTGGAAAACCCATTTGCGCCCAAGCTTTAACTTCCTGGCTGATGTCTTGAGATGTTGCTTCAGTATGTCCACATAATGTTCTTTCCTCATGATGCCATCTATTTTGTGAAGTGCACCAGTCCCTCCTGCAGCAAAACAACCCCACAACATGATGCTGCCACCCCCATGTTTCACAGTTGGGATGGTGTTCTTAGGCTTGCAAGCTTCCCCCTTCTTCCTCCAAATGTAACGATTGTCATTATGGCCAAAAAGTTCAATTTTAGTTTCGTCAGACCACAGGACATGTCTCCAAAAATTAAGGTCTTTGTCCCTGTGTGCATTTGCAAACTGTAATCTGGCTTTTTTATGTTTCTTTTGGAGTAATGGCTTCTTCCCGGGAGAGTGGCCTTTCAGCCCATGTCGGTACAGGACTCGTTTCACTGTTGATAATGACACACTCTTACCAGCTTCAGCCAGCATCTTCACAAGGTCTTTTGCTTTTGTTCTTGGGTTGATGTGCACATTTTGGACCAAAGCACGTTCATCTCTGGGACACAGAACCCGTCTCCTTCCTGAGCGGTATGATGGCTGGACATTCCCATGGTGTTTATACTTGCGTATAATTGTTTGAACAGATGAACGTGGCACCTTCAGGCATCTGGAAATTGCACCCAAGGATGAACCAGACTTGTGCAAGTCCACAATTCTCTTCCTGATGTCTTGACTGATTTCTTTTGATTTTCCCATGATGTTACACAAAGAAGCAGTGTGTTTCAGGTGTGCCTTAAAATACATCCACAGGTGTGCCTCTAATTAACCCACATGTTGTCAATAAACCTATCAGAGGCTTCCAAAGACATGACATCATCATGTGGGCTTTCCCAAATTGTTTAAAGGCATACTAATCTTAGTGTATGTAAACTTCTGACTCTCAAGAAAGTAATAAAAAATTGTCTAAAAAATGATCTGTCTCATTATTCTGGTATTTAGCAAATAGAAATAATTTTGGTAATCCTAATTGACCAAAAACAGGAAAAGTTTAGTCTGATTTAATGTTAGACGGTGAGAAAAAAAAAGGTTATGTGCCTTTTTATATAGTGTATGTAAACTTCTGGTTTCAACTGTATGTTAAATCAATTTTCTGTCTTAAAATGTTGATGTGTGCTTGTTGTTCCTCACTAAGTTGGTATGTATTGTCCATTACCTTTCTGGTATTGTTGTTCTTGCCATGAATGTACATTGTTGCTATTTTCACACACACTTTGGTTATATAATGTAAATACTGTGGAATAAGTTTATTATAATCTGGTATAAGCCTGTTTGTTCATTGTCCTGGTTTGATGTTAAAAGACAGGAGGAAGTATTTAACTCATTGTGTTAAGTTATTGATGAGAAATGGGGGTGGGATTAAATGAGTTTTCTTCTTCCCTCTCCTTTTCGAGTGTGAATGAATTAATTTGAATATCGAACCTGCATGTCTCCTGTTCAAAGTATTTGCCTTATTAGTTTTTGTTGTATGCAGGTCATTTATGTTGTAAAATATGCTGTACTGCTCGAAATAAATGAAAATGAATATGAATATGAAAAATGATCTCTCGCAGCTGCTGTCGTCTGAAAAAAAAAAACTGAGGTCGACTGCCTGTAACTTTTAATGTGGAACGTTTACTTGTAGTGCTACTCAATGCATGAGTTGATGAAGTAAATCGATCAACAAACCTTAAGTTTCATCATGACCTCTTTGACCATTCCATTAGTTTTTATCGTCTCTCTTGGATGACATACTCTTTTAGTAAACAGTGGATCTTCACGTGTTAATAAACAGATATTAATTTTGACCAGATTATGTGAACCGCATATATTCTAATCCTCAATAGGAGAAAAAAACATAGTGGGGTATCATTCCTGTGGGCTCCCACAACACTAAACCCCTGTGCTTGCTTGAGAAGGACTAAATGCACAAACCTATTTTTCTGCAGCCTGTTCTTTTTTGTTCGGAAAATGTTGGTGTGCAACCCCATTCTATGGATGATAAATGAGGTGCAGACTTCCATCTGTGTCACCGTTTATGAGGAAATACAGAGGAGTACTGTTTGCAATGGAAACTCTAAACGGATCTAGAGTCTAGGTGCCATGTCTGAAGGGTTACTTTTGGTTTCAAAGGTACCATACCGAAAGTGTTTGGTGGAAACCAGCTTAATTGTAACAGGTTTATACAGTATAATAGGCAAGCCTTTGTTGTCAGTCTCCTAATTTGTATCTTATCATATTTTAGTAAGGGGACTCCCTGTTGTCTGACCTGTTGTCTTGAGAGTCATGTCCTACTCAGAGACTGTCCTCTCCCCAAAACGATACCATAGGTCATTTGTACAAGAAGCTTATTGCATTTATTGTTGGTGATGTTCTCTAGTGGCTGTAGTATTTATGACAGGAGCAAAGGAGGAAGCCAGGTGACATAGAGTTCAATAAAAAACACAGGACTTTAACACAGAAGAACGGGGTGTGTTTCCCAAGTGAAACCAAAAGTTGCATCAGAAACTTACAAAACCTACATAGCCATCACATTGCGTAAGTAATGTTACATGACAAAGCCTTACCATGACTCTTTTTCCTAAACTTAACCTAACCAGTAGGGGCGCTTAAGAAGTTAGGAAAAGCTGTGGATCGTATTACAGGGAAGGAACGAACAACCTACAGTACAGGCCAAAAGTTTGGACACACCTTCTCATTCAATGCGTTTTTTTTATTTTCATGACTATTTACATTGTAGATTCTCACTGAAGGCATCAAAACTATGAATGAACACATGTGGAGTTATGTACTTAACAAAAAAAGGTGAAATAACTGAAAACATGTTTTATATTCTAGTTTCTTCAAAATAGCCACCCTTTGCTCTGATTACTGCTTTGCACACTCTTGGCATTCTCTCCATGAGCTTCAAGAGGTAGTCACCTGAAATGGTTTTCCAACAGTCTTGAAGGAGTTCCCAGAGGTGTTTAGCACTTGTTGGCCCCTTTGCCTTCACTCTGCGGTCCAGCTCACCCCAAACCATCTCGATTGGGTTCAGGTCCGGTGACTGTGGAGGCCAGGTCATCTGCCGCAGCACTCCATCACTCTCCTTCTTGGTCAAATAGCCCTTACACAGCCTGGAGGTGTGTTTGGGGTCATTGTCCTGTTGAAAAATAAATGATCATCCAACTAAACGCAAACCGGATGGGATGGCATGTCGCTGCAGGATGCTGTGGTAGCCATGCTGGTTCAGTGTGCCTTCAATTTTGAATAAATCCCCAACAGTGTCACCAGCAAAACACCCCCACACCATCACACCTCCTCCTCCATGCTTCACAGTGGGAACCAGGCATGTGGAATCCATCCGTTCACCTTTTCTGCGTCTCACAAAGACATGGCGGTTGGAACCAAAGATCTCAAATTTGGACTCATCAGACCAAAGCACAGATTTCCACTGGTCTAATGTCCATTCCTTGTGTTTCTTGGCCCAAACAAATCTCTTCTGCTTGTTGCCTCTCCTTAGCAGTGGTTTCCTAGCAGCTATTTGACCATGAAGGCCTGATTGGCGCAGTCTCCTCTTAACAGTTGTTCTAGAGATGGGTCTGCTGCTAGAACTCTGTGTGGCATTCATCTGGACTCTGATCTGAGCTGCTGTTAACTTGCGATTTCTGAGGCTGGTGACTTGGATGAACTTATCCTCAGAAGCAGAGGTGACTCTTGGTCTTCCTTTCCTGGGTCGGTCCTCATGTGTGCCAGTTTCGTTGTAGCGCTTGATGGTTTTTGCGACTCCACTTGGGGACACATTTAAAGTTTTTGCAATTTTCCGGACTGACTGACCTTCATTTCTTAAAGTAATGATGGCCACTTGTTTTTCTTTAGTTAGCTGATTGGTTCTTGCCATAATATGAATTTTAACAGTTGTCCAATAGGGCTGTCGGCTGTGTATTAACCTGACTTCTGCACAACACAACTGATGGTCCCAACCCCATTGATAAAGCAAGAAATTCCACTAATTAACCCTGATAAGGCACACCTGTGAAGTGGAAACCATTTCAGGTGACTACCTCTTGAAGCTCATGGAGAGAATGCCAAGAGTGTGCAAAGCAGTAATCAGAGCAAAGGGTGGCTATTTTGAAGAAACTAGAATATAAAACATGTTTTCAGTTATTTCACCTTTTTTTGTTAAGTACATAACTCCACATGTGTTCATTCATAGTTTTGATGCCTTCAGTGAGAATCTACAATGTAAATAGTCATGAAAATAAAAAAAACGCATTGAATGAGAAGGTGTGTCCAAACTTTTGGCCTGTACTGTATGTGGTGGTATGATTTGCAGAACATGTAACCATAAAAAGCACAGGACTTTGACCCCGGAGACCAGGGTTTGTGTCCTGTGTGAAACCAATAGTCAGCGAGTTATTTTGACCAAAACTTGTATGTTAATGTCACAAAAAAAATCTGTATTCAGATTATACCATGGCCTGTACCAGATGTTGTCTGAAAATTTCTGCTTTATTTTCTGCTTCAATTTGGTTCTGACTGCCACTTGCAGTCCTTAACAATATATTGATAATTTAATTGCCAAAAAAATATATAATCTTATAACCACTTATCTGAATTAATCAAATAATAAAACACAATTTATTTTGTTGAACTCTATCTTTAAGAAACAAAAAAGAGCCTAAACAGAGTCTATGTTTTTTCTATCTGTTTAGAGTTTTGTCTGGAGACTTCTGCTGGCAAGGTTATCAGGGTTACTCAGTCATCTCAAAATCCATCCAATGGAAGTCTAAAGCCAAACATTTAAAGTACCCTGTGGGAGAGTGTTGTGTAAACAAGCTGTTAAACCAAATTTCTCTCATTCACATCAATGGAGCTGCACTGTCACACTGTACAGCCATTGACGTGAGTCAAGTGCCGCCTCCAACACACACAAAAAGCGTCGCGCTGCGGGGCGTCAACCAGATTTCTATTGTAAACTCCAGTCCGCTAGGCTGGGAAGTACAAAATAGCGCTTTTTCAAGGGCGGCAACACTGGAAAAATAGGACAATAGCGTAAAGTGCCGCGGTGCGGCACATCGACACACGTCGAGCCACCGCTGGTGTGGGTTTGTAAATAGAAAATAATGGGGGCGGCTGTTTTGACGCGCGTCGTACGCCGCCGGTGTGTTTTGGCCTTAAGTGTCTTAGCTATAGAATACATACAGCTCAATCAAGAAATAGTCCCTCCTGGGAGTGGAGGTCAAAGTTCTAGCTGAACTAAAGATCTGTCTTCCTCACAGCAGGACAGGAGAAATATTTATGAGGGTTCCTTTACTCTTAGCAAAGGGAAGCTCTCTTTTGAGAAAGAATGACATCATCACTTTATGATGATGACTACATTCACTGAATGTAGAGTCTACATTCAGTGAATGTAGAGTCTGTATATAGAGGCTACAGAACAGGTGAATGAGAGTCTCTCTCAAAAATAGCAAGTTTGTGCACTTAGTCCTTCTCTCTACTTCTCTCTGAGTTTGGGACAATTGCGGGAATCCACCCAGCCCCACACCAACAGTGACAGGGCTGACTGTTAGCATCACATGGCTTATATTACTTAAGGGTAATTAGCAGGTATAATGATAGAGTCAAGCCATTTCAGCCGTTTAACAGCATGGTGGAAGGTGCTAGCTGCTGCTACTGCGGTAGCTCATGCTAAAAAGGCAAACGTTGAACTGATTGTTTGCCTATTGTATTTCATGTCTCCATCTGTTGGTGCGCCAACACAATATGAGTGTGTATGCATAATATGATGTTAATTCTACTCCAGAAGAATGATCACTTTAATTAGGTAGGGAAAAAGTGGATCTATCGAAATCAGTATCAGTTATCAGCCATATAAGTTGATTTATAACAGCATATTGTAATATCCTACATCGTGCATTCCTACAGTGGGGTGTTGGGAGCGTTCCAGATTAGACCACCTGTGCAAACGAGATCTAATGCAGGCATCGTTTGACTGAAAATGTTGCGATACTACTTGGCACTGGGTTTTAGGTCAATGCCTTAAAGGCTTTGAGTACCGATACCACCCCTCTTCAACATGTATAATCATCTCTGTAGGGAGAGAGGTCATGGACAGACTTAGCCTTGCTTAGCAAAAACACTGGAAGCAGGGACAGCTGCTGACATAGCTTTAATGGCAAAAATACACCTTGCGATAACACAAAAATATCTTATTAACACATTTAAGGACATCAATAAGGCAGATTTAGTCCTCCATGCCCATGCCCTTTATAATACACATAAGTGTTTTTTTGATCTGACACCCAAATTTGTTATGTTATGAGACAACAGCACTGCCCACGGATTACGGTTTGGTCAGGTTTAGACACAAGAACCACTTGGTTAGGTTTTGGGAAAAAAATCTTGTTTTGGGGTTAAACGTTCTTGTTGGTTAAGGCTAGGAGACCTTTGTCATCATGGGAACAATAATAAACACCAGCTGAAGGTTAGGAAACAATCATGGTCATGGTTAAAAGAAACCAATGTTGACTGGTCCATCCAAGCAAACCTCATCACTACGGACACTTTCTCACTCCCAACTTGTCAAAAACCGACTGTTACGTCTACACTTCAAACTATGAGGCTCAGGTACCACTCAAGTATCAGTTTTGGACACTCAAGACACCATGTCAATTTATGCTTGTTACATGCATTGTGTCTTTTCAAAATAATCTCAGAACATAGGTTAAAAAAAGGTTTTATTCCTTAAGTTTAGGCAATAAAAGCATATGTTTAGGTTAATGGGAAATTTTGGTTTATTTCAACCCGTCTCCTATCGTCCTAAATTTGTTTCAAGTCACTAGTGACATAGAAATAATAGTTAGCATGTTAGCCGTTAGCCTAGATACAGCCGTAGCGTCAGACCTGTTAAAACGTAATTGAACAGGCATCCCTTCAAGTGCAAAGTTAGTCCACTAAACAAGCTTTTTCTCCACAAAGACCGCCTCATATCGTTAGGATAAATGTCACAGAACATATAGAAAACAACATGTAAACGTGTTGTCTTACCTTACCGGTGTGCTGCCATGTTTGTTGTTTACCATTTAGCTAAGGCTGCAACCGGTCCCATTCCTTGCAACAGAGGCATTCCTCTTCTGTGGGCATTGGGGTACAGCATTCACAGGTAACGTTACACCACCAATCTCCAGAGCTAAAGCCTTCCAGCAGCCATTCTTCCCCTCTTGTCCTCTACCTGCTGTGCCTCTCTCTCTCTCTTTTAGGTCTGACGCTACGGCTGTATCTAGGCTAACGGCTAACATGCTAACTATTATTTCTATGTCACTAGTGACTTGAAACAAATTTAGGACAATAGGAAACGGGTTGAAATAAACCGAAATTTCCCTTTAAGGAAAAAAACAATGTGGTTTGGCTTAAAATACATACTTTGTTACTAACATTCTGTAATGTCATGTGACAAACATCACACACATCACTTGACATACGTCACTAGCACAATATGCTACACATACTAGCACACCAACATTTTATTAAAATAACTAGACTGACTTATTGCTTTAGATGGGACATGGACAGCGGTTTCCTGGGTGAAACTCTGGAGTTTGTTTGACACATCCACCTCCCCTTCTGCCTGCCCTATGCAGACTTTCTTGTTCTTTATATTATGGCAGTTGCTCAGAGCATCAAAAAAATGCCCCTGCCCAGTGCGTCTTATACTGTCACTAAAGGGTGTCTGCATCAAATGCCGAGGTTCACTGAACAAGTGCCAGTATTTGACAAGTTGGGAATGAGAACAGGTTGTCACTGTGCAGACTTTGTCGCTCTATAATATAGTCACCTGACTTCCTCCTTTCCTAACATCATTTGTTTTGGGATGACAGTCTCATAAGGCCATAATGTGATTTTTTGCTTGTTGCAGAGTTCTGCCTCCAAGTGGCAAAAACCAGCCTGATCCAATCAATACCGAAAGTAAATGTATAAATTATATTACACTTTTTTTTTAAACTGACACTCCCTATCTAGACATTTTCTTCCCTCCATTACTAGCAAATGGACCTGGTACTGCACCATAACTGTTGAGCTAACGATGGCTTAATGGATCATCGTGTATGATGAATTAAGTGATATGGTTAAAAGACATTGGGGCACTGTCTATCATATGATAGTCCAGTAATCCAAAGTCTCTCCATCTTTTCATTCATCTGTCCATCCATATTCTTTCAGTCTTTCTTGCTGTCACCTCCTCTCTTCTTTATACCCCTGTGCTCTATAGTACAGTGTGTCTGCGTTATATCCACCTATTCCTCCTTCATCCTTCCTTTCTTCTTTACCTCCCACTCCCTTCTTACTGTTGTCTATCTCTCGCTGTCTCCCTCCCACTCACTCTTCCTCTGCTTAGTTGTTTTTGACATCTTTTACATTGTCAGACTACATCAGGTGAAGCTAGCCGACATTTCAAAATATGATGTTTTCTTAATCAAGTTTGGTTTGTGTCTCTCCATATCCCCTGACTCTTTGTTCTGCCTAGTATCCCCTCCTCTCCCACTCTTTTTCTAAGTGTGTTTGTGTGTGTGTGTGTGTGTGTTTTTAGAATTAAGATGTTTCATTAAGTGGCATCAAGAGTGAAGCCTCCCTTTTTTTCTTGTCTTGCTGATAGTTGGTAGACCAGAGCAATCTGTGTGTGTGTGTGTGTGTGTGTGTGTGTGTGTGTGTTTGCTGTGGGACTGGCTGGATGAGGAGAAAAGCCTCTGATGGCTCCAGTCACTCTCCCCTGAGCCTGCCGGATTAACTGGGACACACACACAAGCACACTCACACACATAAACACACAAAAAGATAAACCACACAAACACACTTTAAGTGTGTATATGCACAGCAAAATATAACTGCCGACTGTCCGTGCATACATTCACACGCATACACCCACTCACGTACACACACTGACATAAATTCAACACACACACACACACATGGTGTTTTTTTATACTGTATTTCAGCACACAGATTAAATCAGAAGACACACATAAACACATAAACACTGGTGTAGGTGTACATGCATCCATATACACAGGCTAAAATAAAATGAAAGAAGGTGAAACACACACACACACACACACACAGATCCAGAGAGACAAACATACACTGTCCACGCATTGATACAAATAGACTAAAGGCACAAAGACACACTCTGTCGACATAGGTCATAGTGAGTTTGATTCCAGGAAGTGTTGCCTTGGCTGTTTTTAGTCCTGGACATTAAATATTTAAAGGGACCAATCACACGGTTTAATTGAATCTGAGGCCCCGCCCTCCGGGGCCGACGGGCTCCGATCACAGCCAATTAGAGGCAGATGAGCCTGACAGTAATGGGTGCTATCTGTTAGTCCCTGGAGAGATAGAGAGAGAGAGAGAGAGTGTGTGTGTGTGTGTGTGTGTGTGTGTGTGTGTGAGAGAGAGAGAGAGAGAGTGATAAGGTGCAGGGTAGCTTGCTGTGACACATCTACACACACACACACACACACACACACACACTCACAAACACACAGATCTGCACATGGAGATGCATATGTGTACAGTATGCACACATGCACACACACACACACACACACACACACACACACACACATATACACACACACACAGGTTTGAACTGTCCCTCCTTCAGCAATAATCATATTTACAAAGTGTGTGTCTGTCTGTACGCATGCGAGTGCGTGTGTGTGTGTGTGTGTGTGTGGAGAGAGAGAACGGGGACATGCAAATCTACGTTAACCTAATTATTCTGTTGGTCCCCTGTGTTTTCTCATTAGAGCTCACTGCCAGCAGGGACCAGAGAGAGAGACAGAGAGAGACTTAGTGAGAGAGAGGGAGAGAGAGATTTAATAAGGGGGATTGAGCTACAAATGAATAGAAAACAGAGAAAAAATGGAGTGATGCAGAGATGAGTGTTATAGAGAGACAGAGGACAGCTTGTTGAAAAGTGTATGAGCCATAAACTCCCAGAGTGACTCTAGACTGAGGTTTCTCACCAACTTAGTACATACACACACACACACACACACACACACACTTGCTTTAATGTTATGACTATATAAGTTTGCAGTCTCACAATATAATGTTTCATATTCTTTATCAAGAAAACAAACATGAGTAGTTAAAAAAAATGCACTATATTTGTCTTGTTCACATATTCCTCACAGAACAAAATACAACAGCAGCACTGTTCAACCTCAGTGTGACCAAAAGCCGAATGCCCAGAGACAAACATGTGTATGACAACCCACAATAAGATTATGTTGTATATTACAACTAACATACACATTTATTTTTCTATTTGTGCAGCCTAAAAGACAGTGAACATGTTCTCACTCTCAACTTGTCCAATATGGCTGCTTGGTAAGTGGCCCAACACTTCAAACTATGATGCTCTGGGTACCCCTTTAGCATCTCAGTAAGTCTGCTCTGCATGTTACATTGTGTATTTTCTAATAAACCTTTATGCTTGCAGGAAACATGATTTCATCACAAAAACTATTTTAGCATTAGGCAACAAAATGACTTGGTTAGGTTTAGAAAAAAGGGTTAATGGATGAAGTTAAAATACCCAACAAGATCTCATCCCTACTCATCATGTTTTAAAACTTGGGCAGAAGCCCCAGGAGTTATAATGATGGCTTTTGCATTGTAACCTGATGCAGAAGTTTGATGGATCTTGATGCAGACGGGATCAGCAGTAAGTCACCTGAGTCGATTCATGTGACTTAGATGGGGTTGGCGGTTGGGTTTAGACAACAAAACCACTTGGTGTGGTTTGAAAAAGATTATGGATTATGTTATTCATGTCAGTTGACTCACGTGAGTCAGCTCATGTGACTGAGACAAGGTTGGTGGTTAGGTTTAGGCAACAAACCCACTTGGTGTGGTTAGAAAAAGATTGTGGTTGACATTAGTCATGTGACTTCATGTGACTCGTACAGAATCGGCAGTTGGGGTTAGGCAACAACTACTTGGTTATGGTTAGGAAAAGATCCTGGTTGACATGACTAACAACTGATATGACAAAATCACTCAACACTGACTTAGTTTCACACTGGACACAAAGACCTTTCTCTTGGGTCAAAGTCCTGTGCCTGTTGGGCCCAGCCGCCACCCTTTCGTGCTCTTCGTGCTATGTCTTATGCTCTAAACATCTAATAATGACCCAGATGGGTTTGCATTGGAGTTGGTTGAGAACCCGGTGCATCTCATACTGATACTAAAGGGTGCCTCATGCATTGGAATCACATACCGAGGGCCGCTGACTAAGTCCTGGAAATGAGATTTTACTGAGACAGTAGTAGATCCCAATTAACATGCAAGGGGACCTGGAATTAGAAATGAGTGGCGAGCCCCCAAGTGAATCCCCCTTCGCATTCTTGCTGAAAGTTAGATGAGAAGATTGATATCAATTTCATGTCTATAAATGAAGTTGATGCCAGCAGCCAGTTAGCTTAGCATAAAGTCTGGAAAGAGGAGGAAACAGCTTTTCTAGCTCTTTCCAAAGGTAACAAAATCCACCCACCAACACCTCTGAGGCTTACAAATACATTTCATATCTTCGAGCAGTCTCACATCTTCTCATGTCACTCTCAGCAAAAAATTTGAACCATTCCTTTAAAATTGCCACTGTTTAAAGTGAAACTTTTGGGAATGGGGGAAAGGAACAGTTCCACAAATATCTGAGAGGAAGCAGACAAACAGAGTGGTGGATAAAGTTAGAACAAGCCCAAGTGATGATTCAGACATAGAGGGTTGCACCAGCAGGAACTCAAGTCTACTTTCACCACTGCTTAATACAAGACGTCATCTATAATACATCTACAATATGCTACAGACAGGAGGAATCCAGGGGGAAAACAGGCTGCACATACACTTCTTCTATTGTTTTTATTCTAGCTCTGAATAAACAGTGATGATAAATCACTGTTGCACTTTTGAACTTTGAGGGTTAACTTTATGTCATCCAAGTATCCTACTTAATCCATCTGCAATTTTCCAGCAAGTCTATCCTCTGTATTTTAATGAATTGTAATTGAGTCAAAACACCATTCATAGAGACAAATCACAGGCAGATCACCATCTCACAGTGAGTGACAGCTAATAAGTTTATCACAGAATATGTGCTGTTTCATTAACGATGTGATTTGAAAGAAAGAAATTAGACTACACACCAAAACTATTGCTGCATAACGGCTCTGCAGCCTGTGTGAGTGCTCACTAAATGTAAAATGAGGCCACTAATTCATTTCCAGAAGGAAAGCTAAAGACCCAAGAGCCCCTCCTTAACTGCAGCGGTGGAGGAAGAATTCAGATCCTTTGCCTAAGTAGAGGTTCCAATACCACACTTTAAAAATACTCCATTACAAGTAAAAGTCCTGTACACAATGTTCCTAAGTGAAAGCCTGTAGTATAAATATGAAAAGGTACTAAAAGCATTAAAAAAAATACTGAATGCAAAAGAATCTTCCCTGTGACTGTTATACTATTATAGATTATAGATAACTATTGCCTCCACCAACAAGGTTATGTTGATGTTTTGTTTGTTTGTTTGTCACCAGGAAGGAAAAGTTACCTGTATAATTTTCATGACACTTGGTGGAAGGTGGAGCAAGGAAGAATCCATTAAATTATGGAGCAGATCCAAATCACGTGGGGGATACTCAAATAATTTTTCACTTTTGTTAAAAGTATACTCTGCAGGATTTTCATAAAAAACAATAAATTGACTCATACAGAACAAATCCCTCTCAGTCATCACTTATAACCCACTCTCAGTGTGAGATGGAGTCAGAGAGTCTGCCCTCTGCCTGTATTTTCTTATTTTTCATCTTATTTTGCTGGGTTCGGGACGTTCTTGGGCACAGCACTCAGATGAGGTTGGGACTCTATAAAACAAAAACGCAACCAGGTGCCAGACTGTAAGCAAAAAAAATCGCGGACACAGCACTAAAACGCAGATACTGCGAATTAGACTGAATCAGTTGTTGACTTTAGTGAATCACCAGAGGATCCACGATATAATATACGATATATGATACTTAAGTCACGATACAATATTATTGCAATTTTAAATATATTGCGATTTATTACCTTTTTTTAACTGTAAATTATGTCCCCAAAGAAAAACTTTATCAACATCTGTTTTCAGTCTGTTCATCTCTTCTCTGTCATTTTTTTCCCCCAAAGCAAGTGATTATATCATTCTAGTAGGCTACCTAAAGTTTAATTTGTATTTGTAATATTAATAATAAATACAATAAAAAAATGATACTTGGCACTGTATGCCAATACAATATTGCCACACAAAAAAATATCGTGATACTATACTGTATCAATTTTTTCCCCCACCCTTAGTTGACTTTCACTTTCGCTGGTGATATTGTTTAAAAACAGTAATGTAAAATGTTTGTACAGTACACCTTTAACATTGCGAGACAGGGCATTTTGCCTCAGTAGAAGAGCAGGATGTGAAAGAGGGATTTTACCTTTGTAGTTGGTTGAGTTCATTATGAAATATTAACTAATGATTACTTTAATTATAAATTAATCTGATGTTTATTTTCTCAAGTAAAGGTTCAGTCTGTAGGATTTAGGGGGATATATTGGAAGAAATAATATAAAATTTTAATAACTATAGTCTATGTCTTTTTATTAGTTATAATCACCTGAAAATTGTTATTTATTGTTATCTTAAAATGAGCCATTTATATCTAAATACTAAGTGGGTCCTCTTCCACAGAGTCTGCCATGTTGTTTCTACAGTAGCCCAGAATGGACAAACCAAACACTGGCTCTAGATAGGCCCATTCGCATTTTTGCATAATCAGTCATCATAGTTCCCCTGCACGCTTGGTATATAGGCCCGGTTCCACTGAAGAAGTTCCTGGTACTATCTGGGGGGCAGGAACTACTACAGAAACATCCTCTCGCCTGGCCCTCTCAACCGCCGTGTCTCCACTGAGAGAGCAGAGTAGGAGGAAGGTTCCTGTAAAGTTACCAGGCTCTGGATGTGACGTAATCGTTGCGCGATCATTTTGACCGGGGCGACGTAGGGGTGTAGGGACGCTGTTAGCCATTAGCGGTGTCTGTAATAAAAAAAAAAAAATTTCCAGCGGATGTCTTAGTTACAACATGATTGAGCTAACTGGAGTAGTTTCATGTCGTTTCTGACAACGGGAGGCTTTTAAGAGATGACGCCTGATGTTAGCTTTGCTGCTGCTGTTAGCTGTCCCTGTCAGCTGATGCTTTCTAGACATCGTGAGTTCCCAAAACTGAATAAATACCACACATAGCAACACAAAACTGCTTTGCTAGCTCAATCATGTTGTAACTAAGATATCCGCTGGAAAAAATATTTTTTTTCACAGACCATTTATTGAGTTATTACAGACACCGCTAACAGCTAACGGTTAGCCTAGCTAAACTATGATAACCATGTTGTTATTTACCAAACATCACATCCCGCCTTGAGTATATCAAATCAGCACCAAGTAATCCCCAAGCCCCAGCCAGGAGTCTCTCGGGGCCATTCTGAGTACCTACTCCGAGGCAGGGACTTGTTTAGCCCCTGTAAAAGTTCCGGAACTCTGTCCTTCGGGGGTGGTTCCTGCGGTGGAGACACGCACCAACGGCCCCGGCCCCGTAAAATTACCCCGAAGTTCCTGGCTAGGAAATAAAACCTAAACAGCCAACTTAGTTTAGCAGTTAGCAATGTCTTTCACTCACTCTCGGTCTCTGCTGTGTTTAGCTATTTCCCTGCTTTCCTGTTAGCATTAGCACTTACTCGGCTGCCACGCTAATGCCCCAACTGAGCCGGGAGCTGGGCTCACGCTCCTCCGCAATGCTCAGTGAGTCGGAGCCGAGAAGCGCCGGAGCCTGCTTCTCGGCTCTGGCGAGCTCTGGCGTGGGGACGTTAGCCTTAGCACTAGTCGGCTGCTATGCTAATGTTCCAACTCTTCACCGTGAGCCCGGGCTACCGGCTCCCGGAGAAGAGAGGAATGTTAGCTTTAGCTCCCACAGTTAGCACTAGAGCTACTACGGCTACTGGAGTAGCTTGCAGCTATGGAGCGCTTCTACCAGCTCTTCTAGTCACTGAGCCTCGCCTCCATTTCAGCAAATATATTACATTTATTACAGGTACCATCATCATTGAAGTAGGCAGGGGAATAGCTAAACACAGCCGCCAGATTGCCCGCCGGGCTACATTTTACAATGCTAATTGCAAATTAGCTGGGCTGCCAGGCTACTCACCTAACACAACCGTAACGCCTGACCCATTGCTGGGACCGAGCCGCTAATAACTCAAGCTCGGGACATTAACCCATGCTACGATTGTAACATTAAATTAAATTGAATCGACGTAGTGACATGCGCCTAACGTTACTGTAACACTAATTAAAACAGACATTTGACTTTATGTTGTACCTGTCCAGGAGAAGAAGAGCTAGCTCCGAGTCAGATTGTAGCCCCTTTAGCTCTTGCAGTGCTCTCCACCTTGGAAATGCAAGGCCAATGTTAATCCGAGTTCTGTCCCTTTCTTTATCCGACGACTTCTTCGCCAACAACCGTTGTTTCTTTAGAGGTAATATCAGATCCTGGTCTTCTTCAGGTGGACATTCTGCTCCCTGCCATTTCATTTCGAAAATAACCGCTGCCATTGCTTACTGGCTGTAGCGTTTTATAGGGAGGGAGGGCCAAGGGCTCCGAGAGGAGGAGGAGGAGGAGGAGGAGGTGGGGATTCACATGAACGTACATGAACGTGCAGCCGGACCGGCTTGTAAACAATGGGCTGGAGATCAACACAGAGAGAGGGTGTGTGAGGTCATGCTATACTCCAGATGAAATTACACCTCTAGTTCTTCACATAGCAATTTTTTAATTCCTTCAGTCTAGAAATGATGAATTTCGCTTATTGCCCCTTTAAACGGTTTGGTTTGTAGAAATTCAGAAAAAATTACAATAAATGCCTGTGAAAATTACCCAAAGCCCAAAGTGACACCCTCATAATGCATGTGATATCAAAAGCATCAAAAACAAATAATTAAATAGCAGTAAGTAACATCTGAGAGGCGGGAACCATGAAATGTTAGGTATTTCTGCATGAAAAATGATCAAAATAGTTGCCAATTCTTTTTCTGTCAATTGAGTAATTGAACTGTTTCAGCTGTACATTTTCTTATGCTGTGTGTGCAAAAAGCTTGTTTGTACTACACTAAGAAAAAGATTCAATTTTGAAACAATAAATGAGCTTTTAAAATAATCAAACCATTCCCTTGTATAAGTATTGTCCTAAGAGTCCGGTTGCTATAATGCATTAAGTTCAGGATCAATAATCACACAGTTGCAACTTTAATCCTGTCCTCTGTTTTTGAACTAATAGGCCTTTTTTCACAGTGGACATGTCATAGCAGGAAAAGCACAGGTGTAATCATTATCCCTGATGCTGGCTGCATTCCATTTAGGCTGCATTTATTGTGCATGATGGCTCACTGGCATGACTTACTGGGACACTTCAATGAAACAGAGCCATGGTTAATGTTATTAGAAACACCTGTGTTTCTCCTGTTCATGACAAGTCACAGTGCTGTGACAAAGGTCTCTTCAGACAACTGTCCTGCACATGTATTTGTGGTGTACTCAACTCTGCTGTCATTCAGGTTTCAATAGATCAATGTCACTTAAAACACTTCTGCCACTACCTCCCACCTTCAATGAAGTGCATGCACATGCACATATCAGCACATGCTTTTAAGAGGCAGAGAACTAATGCAAAACTGACCCTCGCAAACTGCATGTGCTGAAGTCAATCCAGCAGAAGGCTTAGTCAACTATGCTTCCCATATGGCCTCTTGTTTGTAGCATGATCCTTCTTTGACTGTTCTTCACTTATTACATGCAAGTGGTACCTCCACTCACAGAAAAAACTGAGCCCCCAGGCCGCTGCATCTATATGATAAAGAACCTGCATGCCTGTCAATGCAGAATGCAATCTTTAAAAAGGAGCACAAACCATTTATATTATTGGCCAAAAAAGCAATGATAGGCTTGTCTGGGTCCAGACCTTTGAGTGTGCCCTTTCCACCAATTTCAAGTTGACAATAAGCGCCATGGGTGGGACTTGATTAGCCAATCAGTATCACAGGCAGGACTAATGTTGTTGTCAAGCACCAGAACCAATGAAGAGTAATAACCAACAATGGCGAGCACTGTAGGCAAGATGGTCGCTGCTATCAAGGCTGTTCTTAATCAACATGTCTTCTCAATATTGCCTGACATTGTAGTTTGTTTTTATTTTGCTCCAGTCAGCTCTTAAAACCCCAGCAAAACAGGTATGTTAGCATAGCAACACATCAGTGTGGACTTAAAATGATGAAAGTTTCAGGGTACGGTCATACATGAGCAACACACTCTGACCAAAACTTCACCACATATTGACGTTTACCCATGGACCTTCCACATTCAGAAACCCTGCAAGGTACCCTGCGTGCGTTGGTTGTTGACATTTTGGAATGCCTATCAAGTTCTGCCTGTTACATGCATTGTCTGTTTTCAAAATAAACTTCCATTTTTACAGGAAATGTACAGTTTGCATAGTCTCTTTCAAAATAAACGCACTACATCAGTACAACACTGTGAATTGAGGTTTTTTCCTTCAACAACAAATGCACATGCTTACATTGAGCAAACATATGCACATGGTTGGGTTTAGGAAAAAAGAATAGGGTTTGGCTTTACAATCTTACAGGAAGCAAACACCAGCTTTAAAGTTGGTGGTTGTTAGACCCATCCACTGCCCCTCCCACCCGCCCTACTTGGACTTCCGCTGCCTTAACTTTTGTTATTGCCCCGCCACGTTTCCCCCTAACACCACTAGGTGCCGGTAAACAATAACGGTGACCAATCGCGTATCATGATCATGTGAAAGGACAGCTTTTTTCATCGGTGTATGTCACCAGAAGTCACTGACCAAGCGATGGATTTTGACAACTTCAGAGTGAGACCGGGTTGACATGAGTGACTGCAGGCGAGTGACCATCGCCTACCGAGGTGTGCAGTGTTAGCGGTGACACCAATAGAAAGCTAGCTAATGTAAGCTAGCTTGCTAATAAATACCACTAAATTTGATGTTATTGCATTTTCCATCTGACTCACTTCCATCCGGGCAGCTTCTCTCATGTGGGGCAGTTTGTGTTTTTAATGGCCAGTTTTATACAATATCCTCCACGTAAACCTCTTTGTAATTGGTTGAGGCTGCGACTTCACCTGTTAAAGCTCACCAAAGTTGAACTTGTTATGATGCAAAGATGCAAATTTCTTTTGCCACTGGAAGCAAATGTTTCGTACACCACTCTGCTTGCATTAAATTGAAGTGAATGGGAGGGGAATAATAGGTAATAGGTAAAACTGAATCCCACTTCCCCAAAGAAATCAGTTGAAGTGAACATAATGTCAGACTGAAGATGGAAACTGAGTGTAATGAGTTCACAGTTCTGTCTGATATCAGGCAAACGATTCCTACTGATATGAAAATTCTAAATGTTATTGGAGCAGTGGCTCCTTCAACCGCAGTTAGTAAATCAGGGATTTATGTCATGTAGCCACATGTAAACAACCAAAGTTAGACTGTAAAAAATTGTATTTTGTTACTGCTTTTACTGTAATGCAGCTATTATCTGGTAGGATATGGAGCTTGCTTAATACAGAATGTGATGCAGAATTTATGAATTAATAAAGAAATAAAAACAACAAGCTGCTGAGCTGTGAACAAAAATAAAGGGATTGTCCTGACAGTAGCACAGTCATGAAATGCTTCTTACAATGCGAAGATCAACAACTGTGAATAACACCAACAGTTTACAACCCCCACAATTCAATGGGATTACAATTAATATCCATATAGGCCTGAGGTATAGCTTAGTTGTCTTCTTAACTCAAACACAAATACACTTTTGTAGTCAATGTGTGTCAGCTTTGCATGATGTTTTCTGGAAAGTGGAGAAGCTTTTAAGAATATTGGAGCATCGCTGTTGTTTTCAGCGGCAGGACTAAAGCCATCACATAAGCATACAGCCCATAATGCAATACATGTCAGATAGTATTCACCATACTGTTAAGTGCTGGCTGCAGTCAGCCTGAAAAATAAGGAATTTGCCAAGTATGGTTGGAAAGAGGACAAAAATGTTGGGTGAAACTAAATGTGAAAGAGGGTGAGCATGAGTGGAGGAAACATAGACTGTATTGTCTCTCTTATGTGAGTTGGGAGGAAACAGGGAGGGGGAACAGAGAGCTTGGATCAGAGTGTGAGAGGAGAGGAAATTTTGTGGCTCACATTCTCTTCATGTTGTCCCTCTGGCACCTCTGATGCTAACTGCTAACTACTGTGGTTTGTGGTTGGAGGACTTCTCACTGTGTCACTGTCCACTGACACACACACACACACACACACACTCTCACAAACACATTCTCACAGCAAAATGACGGCTTACTTATAGTAGACTCACAGATAAAAGACCTTCTGTAATCCCACCCTTGAGAACTGAGATAGTGGGCTCCATGCTAACACTTTAGCATGCACTGTGCTCACTGATAGCAGGCTGTATTTAATGACATTCAACACTTCAGTTCAGGGTTAGATATCTCAACAAGCATTGGCCAGTTTGTTATTAGGTATGGATACTCATGGTCCCCAGAGGATGAATTCTAATGATTTCTGTATCTCACTTAGGGTTGCTCAAAAACCTTATTCATTACCACAGTTATCACAAAAATAATATCCAGATTTCCATGTCATTCTCTGCAAGTATTTAGTTTCCCCAGAGGATGAATCCTTATGTCTCTGGTCCTTACCCTGACCCCTACCAGAAGAGAAACCACACGGTGGTGACACTCTATACCTTTTACTTCCACCCTCAAACCACATTCTGTGTTTATATAATGTAATTCTAATTCTCTACCTGGGCAGCCTTATCAGTAAGGACAGCGGGACCCAAAAAGACATCAAAGCTGTCTGGGTAAGGCTCAGGTTGCCTTCTCCCAGCTTCGTTCCATCTGGAGATCCAAGCAATACAGCCTTAAAACAAAGATGCTCTTGTATAACAGCAATGTCAAGCCTGCGCTGCTGTACGCTTCAGAGAGTTAGCAAGTGGTCAAAACAAACATGAGGAGAGTGGAAGTCTTTCACAAAGGATGCCTCAGATGAATATGCCAGATCTTCTGACCAAACAAAATCTCCCACCTTCAACTGTACAAGAAAACAGGTAGCCGGAGCATCACCAAGGAAATCACACACAGACATTTGAAATGGCTAGGTCATGTGCTGAGAATGGAAAAGGGCCGGATCACGACAGTCGCCTTAAGATGGACACCAACAGGCAAAAGAAAATCTGGAAGGCCCAAAACCACCTTGCTCAGAACTGTGACACTGGAGATGAATCTGTCATAGGGAGAGGCACAATATGCTGCCAACGACTGAATGCAATAAAAAAAGGCTCATTAAAGCCTTATGTCCCATGGGTGAGGGAGAGGAGTGAGTAAGTAATTCTCTGAATTTTACTGAAAATTTTCCAGGCAATCCCTATGGCACTGGTATGATCAAATTATCTACTCTGTACACAAAGTAAGGGAGGGGTGGATTGCTGTGAATGGTCATTCTTCCCATATGATAATCCTTATTTATTTTGGTCATCTCTTTAGTCTTTCCTTTAGCGACACCTTCACACCAACATGTTACATTATGTAATTCCTAAGACATTTTGTAAGCACATTCTTGCTCTACAGAGGGTGAACAACCATTTTCAGAATGGAGGGCTGTGGTGCACCATCTTGTAGATAAAACTACTTTATGGTCCCCTCCAGCAGTGAGAGTTATGGGATATAAAGAGCATTTAAGCCTTATCTAGTCATATCTGTAAGCATGCAGACGTCCAAGTACATCACAGCATTATGACGTCACGTGAAATATTCAGTGTAGGATAAAGTGTGTATTTAAGTACATATATTTATCTATATTTTTTTATTTGGGATTCACCAACAGCGGACATGTTCAATTATAACAGCGTTATGAGCAAACAGTTCTTGCATTTACCATGAGGGTTAATTGTACAGTTTATCAGTTGTTCTGTACTGTTTTTGTCATCCACAGATTATAATATTGAATATCCATTAAAACTGTCACTTAGTCAGGGGTCATCAGTTTAGTCAATGATAGAAAAGTGGATCCTTGAGGACAAAGGCTGGGAACCACTGGTGTCGGCTAATGTTTGTTCATTGTTTTTATTTAACATATCCTATGTTGGTGAAACCTTCTTTAAAAGCCTTTTCACACGTGGGACAAAATGAAAAAAAAAGAAAAGAAATTATGAAATATTCATTGACAGATTAAGACAGTAACGTCCAAGAAAATCTGTTGATCTCTTGATCAAAAGTAAAGATAAATTTATTGGCTGACTTGTTTTTATCAGCTTTTGAAATTTGAAGAAATCAAACCAGCTACAGAAAAATAAATAATAATACCACAGTTTCAGATTTTGTGTGATAGGCTCATAGATAGGCCCCAATTTTTAATGTGCGGTTTAATCACACAAATCTTTTGCATTTGCTCTCAAAAGACATGTACTCAGCCCCTCATCCGAGTTTTCTCCTACTCCCAGTTGTGTTTCTTTCTTTTTCTGAAATGCAGAGTTATATCCTTGGGGATATGTCATTTATAGCACAGCATTGTCTTTCTGTATCATTAGAATTTATATCTTTTAACACACTTCACAAGTACATTATTTTATTGTGCGTGTGCATGTGTGCATGCATGTGTAATGTCTGCCCCGTGGGCCATATAGCTTAATATGATTAATAGGCCTTTAAGTTTGATGAAGTGACTTTTGCCATTCACTCATATGGAAGCTGTAGTGTGTGTGTGTGTGTGTGTGTGTGTGTGTGTGTGTGTGCGTGCGTGCGTGCATGCGCGCCTGTGTGAATAGTTAGCTATGCATGCCACCTACGACCTCTGACTATGACTAAAAGGTCACTCACTGACACACACACACACACACAATGGCTCACATTCTCAAACACAGATTGATGAGTGCATGAGCACAGTCACAAAGATTCATCCATGTGGTCTCTCTCTTCCTCTGTCTCTATACACACACTCACACACACACTCAGAGTGTCAGTGGTAGGTGTCGTTAGGCAGATAATGGCAAGGTGACAGGTCAGGAGCTTGAGGGAGGGTTTGAGAGTTAAGAGGTTCAGTGGGGGGACAGCACTTTGGCTGATTGGTTATAGTCCCATGGGATGGGGGAGGCACTGAGACATGACATCATACTGTCCTGTGAGAGGGAAAGGAGGAGAGTGGGAGAGAAAGAGAAGGGTGAAGGTCAGCAGGTCATAAAAAGGAGCATCGGATGGTGACAACAACACCATCTGCATGAGGTCAACATCTCATTATCTTCAAGCATCCCAATGAAACGCATTGTTCACTCTTTAGCTCAGTTTAGCCTCAGAGGTACTTTCTCCAGGTAGAAAAACTATATGAGGTTATCAACAATTTTAAGCACTACACTCTAACTGTATTCCTGCTGAGTTTCATACCATGGTCAGATGATTTGGATACAGTCCTAATGGAAGTAGATTTGGGAAATTCTCCTTAATTTCCGTGCACCTTAACAGAACACTGTACAGGTTTTGAGGTTGGCTCACAGAATAGCAGTTTTGGGTATAGTACTGAAAATGTACTGTATACTGTACCGTGTAAGTACAATCACTCCCATAAAAATTAAATGACTCGAGTAATATGATATGATATGACATAGGCAGGGACATTTCCAGTTACCTCTCTGTCAGCTCTGCAAAATTTGTGCTAAATTAAGCCTCTTATGTCTATTTTGCAAGTGCTGGTGGTGCTTCCTGTGGTTGGCTTTGGACGGTGGCGCCGTGTGGCTGGGTCACTCATCCGGATAAAGAAATCAACTCACCAGACTGTAGGGCTGCCTCTGACTTTTTTCCTAGTCTACCAATAGTCGTCATTTAGGACCATTAGTTGACTAGTCGCCCGCATATAAATGATATTAATTTAATTATAGAATATATCATAGATTTTGGGCGGGGCAACACAATGGTTTAAATTCAAGGTCTGAGAAAGAATAGTATCAGTAACATTGTTAACACTGTGCTACATTACAAAGAAATACAAAACCGTACTAATGAACCTTCATAGGCCTATATTTTTTCTACAGGTGCACAAGCAACCTGTTAATGATGCTGTCAGCAAAGCAGTGATGATTGTGATAAGTGGCTAATGGGCATGTAGCTGCTTACATGTTTCAGATGATACGTCATGTTTACAGTCACTGAATGATGCAAATGCAAATGTTTGCCTGCAGAGTTTACATATCACCTTGGGTTCGTCCTTCACCTTCTCAAAATGATCCCACACTTTGGATTTCCTGCCTGACATGTTATTAACCAACCTGTGTAATAACCGCAGGTACCAGCCCTGGAAATTAACATGATTCCTGTCTGATTGCTGAACGTGGCCACTTCCTGTGTCTGTCCTTTCAAATTAAATTCCCACATGGTCCAGTCATGTAGGTTTTGATTTATTTTGACAAGGCACAGCTCCTGATAGTTTCACATCTTTTTATTTTTCTTTTTTTTCTGCGACAAAGTGACCAATGTAATCTTGCCAACTAATGCCCTTTCTGGTCAGCTAAAGTTTGGTCGACTATTAGGGGGCGGCCCTACCAGACTGCTAACTTTCCTCTAGCTAGCCAGGTTAAGATTTTCAAATGTAAACATCAGTAAACATCAAGGAAAGATGTGAAAGATGGCACCAGCTGAACTAACATCCTGCTAGCTATTGTACAGGCATTGGATAATATACAGAAGAACCTCTTTGCCGCATCAGTTTCCAACAGATGATCAAGAACTGTAATATCCTCTGTTTAATCAAAACTTGGCTAAATCCTGGACAGCACCACTCAACCAGGTGACTCTTTGTCTGTATGCCGATCTGACAGAGCAGAGGACTCTGGTGAGAGAAGGAGTGGAGACCTCTGCTTTAAGGTGAATAAGGACTGGTGCGATGGTGGGAATGTGAGGTGCTGTCCTGTTCCTGCTGTGGGTCATTGCTATATGCCGACCAGAACCATGGACATGGACAGTTATAAAGGAGCAGCCAACAATGTCAAAAGAAGTGTAGTGGTGCACAGAATGATGTCACGCAGGCTCAGTCTGGTACTAGACATTTAATGAGTTTCTGCAACATGCAAAAAGTATAGTTTTAGGTTCACAGTCGCTACACAGCGTTTTCTGCTTGTATCTTGTACACAGAGATTCCCATTATGCCACTTGTTCACAGTAACCAATAACAAGATACCATCAATACATAAAATAAAAGATTTACACCCCATCTCAAACTCTTTTGAGGGTAATATGTCTCATTCATTTCTATACCAATAATCTGCATTCAGTATAACACCACATTTCTTAATAACCAGTACTACAAAACATTAACATAAACAGTCTTACTCAACCGGCTACGAATATGAACAGTCTTACCAAATATTAATATAACAATCTCACACAATGTTACTGTACCCAGTCTTAAAAGATATGAGTGACGAGGGCTCATTGTGAAGTCTACTGCCCCGCGCGCCCCTACTACCAAGGCGGGCGCCCTCCGTAAATTAGCTGCTAACTGGCTAGCATAACACAGTGAAATACAGTCGCTAATAACACTCACGGACTGTAATACAGTGCCTCTGACGTACAGTGTAAACATTATCTTAGCCCCGGATCCATCAATAACATCACCAGCTTACCTGCAACATGCAAAAAGTATAGTTTTAGGTTCACAGTCGCTACACAGCGTTTTCTGCTTGTATCTTGTATACAGAGATTCCCATTATGCCACTTGTTGTTGCGAGACACTGGTAACTCCATGTGTTTACATGCTGCTCGCGTAGCAACACTGCCACCTGCTGGTGATTTACTAGCGTAACAATAATGGCAGTGAATAACTCTGTACCCTAAATTTTAACTATAATGAACACTCTTATTCCCATAAACACATCAAACACATATGAACCAGATCACAACTCTTAACTTATTCTCCATTCATGAAATGGTTGTTTCATAACATATAGATGACTTAATAGCGCCACAGAAGCAAAGAAAGGAGTCAATTAAAGGAGCCGATGGCATCATATTTCACTGGAGTTGTACCTTGTATAATGCCATTTGAAAAATGATTGACTGATTGGTTGATTTGTTGATTGATTGATTGATTGATTGATTGATTGACAGAAAGTGAAAATTAAGAGAAACCCTCTCAAGGAAAACTTAAGTGTACCCTGTTAATAGGACTAGCCTGGCGTGTCCAGACCCATTCGCGTTCTGGACATGGACTGTACATTTCCTCTATTCCCGAGGGGCGGTATCAACGGCTGTCACTCAAAGTGCCCCTTCATGCAATTGGAAAAACGGAAAACCAATCAGAGTAAACGAAACGTGGGACGTAGGCTAGCACAACAGCACTGTAAACAGACCAGCAAGCAAGTGCAGCGTGCAGCGGCAATGAGCTGTGATGACGTCTGGGAAAGAGTGTTGCCGTCTCTGCGGATTTCCTCCTCACTGTGGACTCCGAGTTGCATGGCTGTGATTCCCAGCTTGGTCGCTTTCCTGACCTGCTCCTCCATGGGAGCAACTAGCGGAGAAACAACAATAGCCACTGGCTTTCACTGAGTCCCATCTTTTTCCCGATCAATGGAGCCAGTTGGTAAGGGCGGCAAACACATCCTTTTTTTCAATAAAAGCTTTCAGTGCAGCCGATGCCAGAATTCGCGTTTATGATTCCATGGCGAGACTGATCTGAGGAGCGAAATAGAATATGAGCTCACAAGATCAGGATGGTTTCATCAGGCTAGTGTAGGACAGTGCAAATTAATGAAAATTTGCACAATCATTCACTTGTATCAATTTTCTCATTTCCCTCTTAAAAAGATAGGAAATTATTTTCCAAAAGGTTGAACTAAACACCAGGTTTATATTACAGGACCTAGACTCTGCTGCCATTAACTATTTTAATGACAGCGATATGTAGGTTAACCAGGACAAAATATGTAATAAAATTAAAAAAAAAAAAAAACTTATGGTGACAGTTATCTTGTCCACATTTAGTCTGTTACATGCAGTAGTATAATTGCTTCTGTAATTTCCTGCTGTCCAAAAATGGCTTCAGTCATATTTAAATAGCTGCAGGAGCATGTCTGATATTTTATTACCTTCATCATGCTGTAAATCTAATTTCGTCAGATGTTGCTATGGAACATCTGAACATGAAGCACATAACCTCTTACAGTATGAGTCGTAAAAAAAAAAAGTGTTTGCCTCAATTTTACTACAGCATGTGGAGAGAGTGTGAAAAAAAATCTCTCAGTGATTTATTGGGAAGTAAAAAGATACGTGGAGTCAGCGGAGGAAAAAAGATCACTGCTTAGAGTCCCACTGCTTAATGGTTTTGATGGAGAATGAATAAATGAATGGGAAAATGAAAGGACGTGGTTGAATAAAATCAGAGTGACTGGGGCATTCTGGTGAATTACCCCAATGCTGAGTTCGATCAACCATGGGACCTTTGTCGCAACATTCCCTCTTCTCTAACCCTGTCCTTGTGCTCTCTCTTTATCATGTCCACCAAATAAATGTTTGCTCGAGGCTACATTTGCCACTAATATCATACAATCATAAATCTCCAGCTAGACCGTCCAGCTAAGGGTCAAGTTGCATTGTGGGTAATGGAAGTGCAAGGTTTTGACAAGGAAGAATGTGTGGAATAAAAAATATGTGTGGTTCAGTTGCATTGATTTCAATCCTTTTGTCCATCATGCGCCTAGCAATGTTATAGGAGTGCAATGCTAAATCAGTGAAGTGATCTTTAAAAAGAGTACCCAAGTGGTTAAGAGCATTTCCATAAAGTTAGGGGACTTGGGCAACATCCACACGTTTTCATTTTAAAATAGTGTTTTAAAGTGAAATCCAGACCAACAGTGAAGTGAAACTTTTTACTGAAAGCAACATGAGTATCAGGTGGTCAAGGCAAAGGAAATAAACAAAAAAATACATTAAAGAAATTACCATAACAGTACCAATACCAGTACCCTTAAAGTGATACCAATACCAATATTTCATTCGATACCAATAATGTGAATGGTATGGTGTGTAGCCATGCTTCCTTACATTTTGGTGGGATCTTTGGTGGCACACTTAACTACCAACTCCATAAAATACAGCTCCAAGTCAGGGACAATTGTGAGAGTACGCCCGACTACACACACACAGTGATGGGGCTTACTCTTAGCATCACACAGCTAACATTACCTAATGTGTTTAATGACAGTTGAGCCGTTTCGGTGTCGGTGTAAGTTTGCTGGGACTGTTTAACAGCTTAATGTTGGATGGTAGCCGCTGCTGCTGTGTTGAGAGCGCTTTGGAGATGGCAGCAACAGAAAGTTTGCTGATCTGACAGGGAGTCCAGACAGCACGGAATGAGACCCCCAGCACAAAAAGGATCAGAAACACTTTCTATGAAGACTATTTCAATAATGCATTATAAGGCCATTTTATAATGCATGAATAAATATTTTTTTGCATAAATAAAAATTATATAAACATTATAGATGTGACTGAAAATGTATGTCTTATGGATGCTCACCTATACACACTAAACAATCAACTGTAGTAAGGACTCAGATATTGTTACAATAGTCCATGCACTATCATAAGTTATCATTTTGTGTGTTAAAGCTCCAGTAGGCAACATTGTTTTGGTATAATTGAGTAAAAATTTTATATTCTCTAAGCATAATGTAAATCAAGTGGTCTGAGACAAACAGACAGGTTTCTGCACCTCATCATGGCTCTGTGTTCAGCCTCTAAAGAATCAGTATTGTGCCAATGTGCATCAACCAATCAAAAGTCAGCTCAGACCACTGCGTTCCTATTGGCTGTTCTACTGCATATGCCCGTTCCCATGCCGCCGGCAGAAGGGGAGAGCAAGCGGCAATGGCGAACAGTGCACCAGGTAAAATAGCTATTCCAGCATTGGCTACAACTGCCTACACAGCTAAACCCAAAAAAAGGAAGACAGAACTCAGTTTCCTTGTTTGTAATTGATTAAACAACATCTGAATGTATATAGGCTAAAGAACAGCCATAATGTCAACACAAGTTAGTCAGCTTCATCATGTTAAACATAAATAAAATAAATCAACAAAAATGTAAATGCTCCAAAACCATTATAATACAACTGTGTGCAAAATGTTGCACTTACACCCAATATCTATTACATAAATACGACTCAATGTTGATGTTTTTACTGGGAGCAGTGGATCTCTATTCTCCTAAGTCTCTCCTTCACACACCATGGATGCTGAAGACTGTCACTGAAGGAGCTATTATTTATAGTGTTTACACTTTATTTATTCAGACTGTTTATATCATGTCATCTTACTACAAACATTAATTTGAACTGTGTCATCACTACATGACATCTATGATTGCTGATGGAACATGTGAAGTGGAATTTCATGTTCTCTGGCATATAATATTGTAACGGACTGGGTGACATGTGGTGTTAACTGTTATGTTATGTTATGCTGTCACTGTAAGACATGTTATGTTCATCTAGTTAAAAGGTCTGTGATTGCAGTTACTGAGTTTTCCATGATGTCAGTGACGTGTCATTGCCAGTGAAGTTGTGTGTGTTTAGAGGCTGTGAAGCCTGTCAGTCATGTCAGCTACCTATGACAGTGATTTGTGAGAGATAGCCACTTGTGATTGTCAGAGGCTCTAAGAGGGAGGGTTGTTGTTGTTTCTGCTAGTTCGGGGGTGTGTGTAGTTTTGGGACTAGCGGGAGATGTTGAAGTGAGCCGCTAATGTTAAGAGCACATTACGAGCAGACAGGTTTGTTCTTTTGCCGTTGGCTACGGCACACAGTAGCCTGTATTGAGTTTGAGAATAAAGAGCAACGAAACGAGTTCATGCCTCTTAGCTTCACTGTGAAGGGATGCTACAATATTGATCTAATAGTTGCCAAACTTAGCTCAGCTAGTATTAGCTCGTTAGCATCTCATTATCTAGCAAAGAGTTGCCAAGGAACGCCATTCAGTTAGCCTAACATCAACAGGTGTTGGCAGAAAATACAATTTTTTTCAGCTCATTTACTGAACCAACCGACTCACCGTTCACACTCGGTGCTCCAGTGTGGAGTGCTAACGGTGACGCGCACCCACAAAGTCAGTGGAGAGAGCGGCGCTGGGGAGGACCAATCACACATTACCAAAATAATGGTAGAGCCAATTGATGAGCAATACGAGGTTAGAGGACTTATGGTAGACACCAACGATTGTTAACCCTTTGTGTACCATATTGAGCGGACGCCGACAGCCAGTGTTTATATTGGTAGGGACAATACAGAAGGGGCTGAATATTGGTAGGGACGTGTCCCTATCGTCCCTACCCAATCTTACGCCTATGATAATAATACGTGCTTCATAATAAGAAATAGGCTACTAGCAAAGATTCAAGTAATTAACATAAACTTGCTAGTAGCTCCTGCCAGGGCTCGACAGTGCGAGCACCTCGTTGCAAATGCTAGTAAAAAATAGTTCAGTGCCAACTGTGAAATGCAATTAGTAGCACGTGTGCGACTACCGAATTTTACCGTTCAATAAATGTTTAATGATGTGTTGCTGACATTTGGAGGTTGTGGCCGGTTGTGCACTTGAATGCAGCCTCAGCTGAAAAAAAAAAATGTGATTTTACACGTAGTGAGCGTGCTTGCCAACGTGCTGTGGAAGGCGGTTAAAGGCAGAGGGAGTATCTATGGTAACGAGGCGAAGCCAAACAAACGAAAACAAAACGCATGAACTATGAAGCGCATTAGCAATTATTTTAAAAGGGCGACAGAGCCAGAAGCTGTGGACCCAGGACGAGGAAGAATTAGAGTTAGATGAAGAAGCTAACGTGACTGAAGAAACCGGAGGAGCAGGTGATAACACTACCATTCCCAGCCGTAAAAAGTACAGGTTTAATGCTGACTGGCAGAAAACATTCCCGTGGCTCCTTTACGAAAACCAATTAATGTATTGTAAGTACTGCAAAGCGCAGAAGCAAGCAGCTGGAAAGTCCGTTTTTGTCACAGGCAACGCGAACTTCAAACGAGATAATTTAGTGAAACACAGTAAATCGCATAGGCATACCGCGTGCAGAGATGCATTCATAGCGGCACAACAAAAACCCTTGCAGGCAGCTGTGAGGAGACAGGTCGTGCGGATCAGCTTGGAGGGGCCTTCGGTCGAGGAATTCGATCCAACTCCTGCAGTGGACCGCTGGCTGACCTCCAAACGGGCCAGACGACCAGATTACAAAAGCTGCTGGGACAATATCCTTTGTGTTTAAAGAGACTGAGCAGACTTTGATTTTGCATTTAGAACTACTTGGGTTGTAACTAATTGGTTAATTTCATTTGAAATTCAAGGACACTGACCCCCTCCCCTCAGCTTTAAAATTCAAGCACATTCTGTGAACCCTGCCTGTTGTATGAATGTTCTGTTATAACACAGGCCAAATAAGCTTAAGTCTGTTGTCAGTACTTGTTACAGTATTATTCTCTGCACTTTTTGGAGAATTTTACTTGCTGTTTTGATACTGTCTCAGTTGCACTGTGCACGTTTGCACCAATAAATAACTGACAATACATGAGTTGTTGCCATATTATTCTCTCTGCACTCTTTAGAGAATATAACTAAAACTTAAAAAGCTATGAATTGAATTGTTTTGCTTATAAATGCCTCCTCGTTGACCTCATATCACTTTATTAAAGAAAAACACATTATTTGGTAACTTTTCATCGTGCCCCTAAAATTATTTGTGTGCTACTAGATTTTTCAACTTAGGAGCACACGTGCTACTTGGGAAAATGCTAAGCGTCAAGCCCTGGCTCCTGCAGTAGTTAGTGAGCTAGCTAAAGCATCTAGCATACTTACTGGGGAATGCAGGGGCTATAGACATTTCTGTCCACTTCTTTCAGTCTCCACTCCCATTCACTCCGCGGCTCCGCTTTATCCTCCTTTTCCACAGTCTAAAAACAAATGTAGCTAAATGCGCAAATTTAAACAGTTCAATCAACCGAATAAGGAAACTGGAGGGAACGAGCAATAACCAATCACAGCACAGTAGTACCAACCAATCACAGTAAAGTAGGGCAGGACCAGGCGGACTATGCTCCACGGTGGCACCGTTGGTTTTCAGTGTGAAGCAGTGTCTACCCTCTTGAATTGTAGATAAGGAGGAGAACGTGGAGTTGTAGACATGTCTTCCCATTTGTGCCATGAAATAGTGGAGAAGGAAAAAGGTGGACAAAATTTGCTGCAGCCCTCAAAATCTCCTGTAAGTATGCTATAGCTAGCAAGCTAACCACAGTGGCTATTTGCAAGCTAACATTAATGTTAGATACTGAAATGTATGCTATTAGCCTACGACCTAACCTTCTGTTTTAACTAAAGATTGCTAGCTTCAAAAATCACATCATGTAACCACTTGTGGCTGTGACTGTTGCTGGAAATCTTCATCTGAAATGCACAGTGTGTCTTTTAGCAAACATTAAAGTAGCTCATGTTAGCTTACAATTAGGCTAATGGATGGATGGATGGGGACGGTGGTTGGCTATCTAGCTATAGCAGACTTATTTGAGATTTCAGGGGCTGCAGCAATGTCTGTCCACTTTTTTTTCTTTTTGAAGCTAACAATCTTGCAAATAGAGATCCTGCAAGATCCCCAGTCTATGCTGGAGTACTGTAGTCACTAAGTGTAAACACAGCAAAAGTTATGCATTTTAAAGTGATAATGTATTAGTATGAATTTAGTCTTAGACTCACGTTTACAGCCAATCCTAGTGGCTCTGTGAAGGTGCAGTCACAGCAATGATTTGAGCTGAATCTAACATTAGCATGCCAACACAATGAAAATGTTAACATGCTAATGTTAAGCAGGTATAATGTTTATCATGTTCACCATCTGAGTTTAGTAACTACCTAGTCCTGTGCTGGTCCAGTTTTCCAAATCGGCACCCACCTGCACCAGCAAAGCAAAGTGATTGACTCCCACACCCCTCACTTCCCAAATGTTGGAAGGACGCCTACATCCTTGGCGGTAGCTGAAGCTATGCCCTTGATACACCGTTTTTCCCTGACCCACCATAATTATCTACTCCGACTTCATACCAATCCCCCATTTCATGGCCTAAAAATTGCATTTTCACCTTATGAGTCTGTTTGTGTGTGTCCACATGGCAAATTTGGTCCTAGTGACACTAGTTGTGGAAGAAGCCGCTTTAAGTATTTTACCTGTCTTTCTGTCTGTCTGTCTGTGGACAGGTTTTGTCAACCCTATCCACCTTTTTTTCAAACACGGAAGTAAATAGTGATCAACTTCCATTTTTTTGTACGTGACTTCCGGTCAGCCACTTTCCCTCATGCTTTCCCTTACCGGAGCTAACGGTGCAAGCTAATTTTTTTTCAATTTTCAGTTGTTTATGTTAGTCAATCAGTTAGTTAGTTAGTCTGTGTATGTTGTATAACGTTAGATAACTGTGCCCACGTTTCCGTTATAACAGAAATTTATTCCCTCTAAACGCGAATAAATCGCACGTCAATCATAAGCTATGAACCAAAAAAGCACAATCTATCCTGAGTGAGACAAACTGCTTGATCCCCGTCTCCAGTGTACCAGCAGAGAACCTGCAGAACCGAAGCAGCGAAAAAACACACCAGGCTACATAGCCTCTCTACCTGAGCAACTGAAGCTGCGGCTCGCACCCTCGACACACAGACACACAGACGGTGCTTCTGCATGCCAGCCACACGTGTGCGCACCTGTGAGAAATAAATATGTGAGGTGTACGCTGCTTTTCTATCTTTTTTTCCCTTTTCTTTCTTTCTTTCTGTCAGCGACATACACTCCTAACACAGGACGGGTTGTTTTAATTGAGTTGATCATTAAGCCATAGTGATGTGCAGATCGGCTCTGATAGCACCAGAATCAGCATATACGCATCAACCATCCAGCTGTTACAACATGATTGAGCTAGCAAAGCAGTTTTGTGTTGCTATGTGTGGTATTTATTCAGTTTTGGGAAATCACAATGTCTAGAAAGCATCAGTGGCTGCAGCTGACAGGGACAGCTAACGTTAACACTAGCAGCAAAGCTAACATCAGGATCGTCATCCGTTAAAAGCCTCCCGTTGTTGGATATGACATGAAACTACTCCAGTTAGCTCAATCATGTTGTAACTAAGACATCCGCTGGAGAAAATATTTTTTTCACTGGCCACTTTGTGAGTTTAGTGAGTTATTACAGACACGGCTAATGGCTAACAGCTAACAGTTAGCCCAGCTAATCTACGATAACACAGAGAAAATACTAATGTTTGTTCAGTCATTGTGTTTATAGACTTTACAAACATCAGATTAGTCTAAACGGTGATATAGTGATGTGAAAAATGTGATATATACATATATATAGCTAAACTCAGCAAGGTAAACAGCAAGGCGATTCCCATTTACACAGTGGTAAGAGTGCTGGACAGGAAGTGTCGCACAAAAAAACAGAAGCTGGCTGCGTTCTGTTTTGCCTCCGTGTTTCTGTGAAAAATAAGGTGGATAGCTTAGCAACTGTTCACGATGCAGTTGTTGTTTATTAAATAGCGATGATGTGAAGGTGATGAAGGAGACTCCGCTGACACCGTCCTGCTTGTATATAGAAAGGTTTATTACAAGAAGTACAGCATCAAATCAAGCATTGCCTGAGAGAGAATTCAAAGCCAATATGAACTGCTCTGAATAACGGCTCAACTTGTGAACTTTGAGACAAAATGTGACAGGTGACAGAGAGACAATCTAGATGGAATCCAACCTTTCAACCTAGTTTATTAATCCTTGACCTGGGCCATAATAAAGTCTTGACCTGGGCCCTTAACTGATCATAAAAGACCCAGGTCATCACATAACATGGCACGTCAGATACTACACAGTCTTTAGAGGTGTTTAGTCAAGATAAAAATGAAGGTTAGAGTGCGAAGATGGGTGTGGTCCAAGCAGGGGACCACTACCAAGAAGGTCTCGAGTTTGTTTTAGGTTTCAATAAATAATACACTAATTTAAAGGTGATGTATTGTTAATCATTCGTACCCAAATAGTTAAGTGTGGTAAAAACACCAAATAAAGCAGTTTCACATTATAAATCAGTGTTTTTCTGAAGCTGTTTGTTGCAGATGGGCTTCTGAGTACAGTGGCTGGCGCGGAAAATGCAAATGGCCCTGTGTAGAGGCAGTGTTTGGTTTGTCCATTCTGGGCAGCTCTAGAAACATGGTGGTGAACATTGCGAACTCTGTAGATGAGGACCTGCTCTGTGTAGATATCAATGGCTCATTCTGAGGTAAATAAAACACAACAATTCTTATTTTCAGGTGATTATACACTATATTCCATTTGTGCCAATGTATCCCCCTAAATCCTACACGCTGAACCTTTAAATTCAAATTAGTTTAAGACCGTTTGTCAAGGCTGATGTCTGAAGCAAAACTAACAGCTGTGAGCAGCTCCCATTAACACTGATGATCATTGTGTTAGATGGTTTTAAATGTTGTTATTTTTATGTCACCTTATTATTTTTCTCTGTGACTATGAATACCAGCACTTTTTCTTGTGATTGTGGCTGTGCCCAAATCAAATTAATTCTGATTGAGACTGTTGATGAAACTTTGTAATATAGGCTGCTATTTAAAACTCAACAAATTACAATCAATTCACAGTGAATTCCTCAATGATTTCCCTCTTGGATCAGTAATTGAATGGATTTCCTGCAATGTGTCAATACAACTTTTAGGAAGCGGGAACAAAGAGAGAGGGGAAATCAGAAGGCTGGTATGAGTATTTAGTGAGTTCAAATTACTGATTCAACTCTAATGACACATTAGCTATACTCAGCACTCAGCACAGACACAATTATTTGCTGGACTTTCGTATGATGTTTGGACATGGGCCTTTGTGTTCATTCTGAATTTACTTTGAGTTTCTCAGCTTTGTAATGTGTCACTCTGAGTTTGCAAAATGTTGTTTCACTCATATTCTTCACAAATCTTTGACCAAGAAGCCAAATCCTGACAGAGTGGCATCCCTCTCAAGTACACTGTGACAGTCATTGCTGGTTGTGACTGCCAATGGAAAAAATAACCAGCCCTGACATCAGTGATGCCGCCCCAGGCCATGACACAATACTGAACAGTGAAGCCTCACATGCAGAATGCAGCACTCACATTCAGTCTCATCTGAGGAAAGACCAACACTTATCAGAAGTCCACTTTCTGTATTTTATGACTCGGGCAACTCTCATGTAACTGAATTTAGAAATGGATTTTGACACCATCTCCAGAACAGCCACCATGCAGACTTACATCTAGGATAACCTTAAGAAGTTATGAATTGTATAATTAGGCTCATGGTGATGCAACAGAGATTATATGTAAGAAAGACAGATAAAACTCTTGAGTTAGCTTAGACATCAACACATATTTCTTTAATTATATATTAGGCCTAAATCTTTGGGGGTGGATCTTTGGGTTCTCCCCCAGAAATCATATTGTTTCCTCCCTTTCTACACCACTTACGCTTGTCTAGATTAGTTAGATTAATGACGGTATCCTCCTGTGTCCTGTTGTTGAAGTTTCCGAACGCTATGTCAATTAAAGATTGTTACACACATTGTGTCTTTTCAAAATACACTTTGATTTTCACAGGCAATGAACAGTTTATGCTCATTAGACACATACAGTCTTTTTCAAAATGAACAACGCTGGTAAAACACCACATATCTAAATTTATTTGCAACTGAAGCAAGTGGTTAGGTTTGGAAAAAAAACATGGTTTGGCTAAACATTCGCATGGGAAGTGTTTGTTGGACCCATCCAACGCCCCTTTCAGGTGTGTTATAGAGACTTTCCAGCTCCTTAAATTAAGTTGTTATTCGGAGGTGTTTTAAATTGATGCTGTCTGGTGGCGATACATATTGACACCACTCAGTGGCATATCATGCTGCCGCGAAGGGAAGCATTTTTTCTTTGGTGTCTGATGCCGAAATCACTAACCAAGCAGTGGTATTCGATGACTTCGGAATGACAACCGGTTGGAAAAATCAAGAGCAGTTCAATCAGGAGAGAGTCGTTCTGAGAGAGAAGAATATTTATTGACATGTGCACATAATGTAAATGTGAAAAGCGATTAGACCCCATCATGATGTCATATATTCCAGGAGGGTGGTAAAGAAGGTAGATTAGGGAGCCCTCCATGGAGTCTAGACGCTGGTGGTGGAAATAGGGGTGATGAGATGAGATGAAGAGGGAGCAGAGGATCTGGATGTAAGGAAGAGTGGGCTTTTGATGAGCTTGTCCTGGGCTCTAGATAAGGTGCCTGGAAGTGAATGGTGTGGATGAGGGCTCAATGATTCCGCCTAACATGACAGCTGACAGCAGCAGAGAGGAGAACAGATTTAAAGTTCAGCAGTAGCAACATAAATTTGGAATTTGGAATTTGTTTTTGGAACAAAAACAATTTCCCCCCGGGGATTAATAAAGTATTCTGAATCTGAATCTGAATCTGAATGAATGGCTGAAGGACATCGTGGCAAAGTTTGATTGGCTAACCGAGAGAGGGCACACACACATAAGCCCTTTTTAGACAGGAATTGTGCAAATTTGCAGGAAAGCCCAATCAGTCTTCTTTCAGCATTGGCAATATAAATACAAACTACTTTTGTTTACAGAATGTGCCTTTTTTGGGGCAATGGGGGGGCGTGAGCAAGTAACAAAACGTGTAGCTCAGCGTGTGACGTAAACAGTGATGTGCTCTGAGGGAAGCCGCGGCTGGTCAGTCCTTCGGCGATTCTCTCATAAGTCGGCCCGTCCTTCACTGTCCCCGTCATCTGACGGTTAATGGCTGGAGGACAAGGAGGGCGTGCAATTCTTTGTCTCCACAGTTGCTCATCTTTACTGTGTCTGTCAGGTTTGCGTTTCCCTCTTGCTACTAGTACTAGCTACTCATTCTTGCTATCAGCCATTTTCCTGTTTATCCACCGCCAGTGGCTCACACGTGCGGCGTCATCAACAGCTCCTCCCACAAGTCATCAACAGCCCCTCTCGTGGCGGTAGGGCGCCTCGTTCTGTTTAAACCAAAAAATATGTCTACCCTATGAGGTGGAAAATTGGGCACCTCGGATCAACTCGCCAATCTGGCTCTGTGTGTCTAAACGCTCGCAGCTTGCCGGCAAAATGGCCCAACATTCTCCAAAAATCTGGCAGTGTAAAAGGGGCTATAGTCAGCTGATTGGAGGAAGGATAGAAATTGTTAATGAATATAGCATAAAGAAAGTCTTGCTGATTGTCCATACATTCAGCTTCATCATAACTGGATCAGGACAGGAATGATTATTAGAAAAATGATTATTTCGAATTTGAAATTATATTCATAAAAACATTATGTTGCTAAAATGGCAGTAGGTTGCAGGCAAATTGGCCATCTTCAGTGTTGAACTATACTTGCTTGAATAACCTTACAACACATCACAATAGAATATGGATAATTTACAATAGTAAACCTGAGGGTTGCTGGTCTCAATACTCACAAGCCCATCTTTAAAGTCTAACAATTCGACAAAGTATAAATAGTTAGGATGAACGAAATGGTCTGGCAACAACTATCTAATTCCAGTCTCACCTGTTTATTTTACACACAGGTTCTAGTGGGTAAAGTATCACCACTGACTGGTCTAGTTTTATTGTTATACAGGATTAAACAATCATAATTTCTTGATTGGAAAATCAACTAACATTATCTCAAATCAAGGATTATTTTAATTCCCTTTTTCCGAGTCACTGCCAGTCAGGCAGAACTCATGTGGGGCAGTTTTTATATTTAGTAGCCAGTATCATGCATTATTTGCTGGTTAAAGACGGCCACAATCAGTGTCTCCTCCACACATGCTTCTTTGCCTTTGAACTCAACCTGATGTGAAGATGTGAATTTGCTTTGCCACTGGAAGCAAATGTTTTATTAACCCCTTCACTCGCACTGAATGGACGTGGACGGGAGGTGAATTATACACACACTATACACTGTATACAGCCGTCTGACAGCCATCACTGATAGCTCAGTGTTTGGTCAGTAACTTGGATCTCACAGTCTTGGCCACTCAAACAGAAGATACATTTCTCTCTCCTGATTGATTCAAGTGGGAATGAGATGCCAGAAATGAAAGAAAACAAATGTATAAAGTCTATTTAAATAACCCCATTTTTTTTTGAAGAAACCTAATCTGTACCCTAACTCTGCTGGTTGCCAACTAATTTAGCTAAATGTGTTATAGCCTATATATGTTTTATATCTTCTGTCATGTTTCTAATAATGGCAAGCAATATTTATGTGCATTCCTTATTTACACAAGAACTATGAGCAATCAGAAGCAGGTGTAGATTTTGTTAGTACCTACAAAAAGGTCGTAGCTACTAACATATTTACACACAAAGTCATTTTGCTCATGTTTAATGAATGAGACCCTTCATGTGCAAAGGCCTTAACTCACATTTGTGATGTGGTCTGGCAATGCCAGTCTACCCATGGATGTACAGACATCTGTCACTGAATTGCTTTAATACTGAAGAATAATTGAAAGTGACGATTCTCAGGCGAGTTAAAGTGTCCTCAGGAAGTCACACTGAATAATATCAATATATTTGTGTGTTGAGATATGTATGCTTTGTGATTCAGATACAACATCTTTGCCTCATTATATCCTGTAATTTCCCAGAACATTGAGTTAAATTGCTGAGGAGTACAGTGAATTCCCCACCTCCCTCTCTAATGTTAGCCCTGTCCGAATGGAGCTTTAGTGCTGTACAACTCAACATTCCTACCATTGCTCCTGTGCTCCTTCAGGTGTGACACATCAGTAGCTAATTATCAGTCAGGTCCATTCCTCCTCATCCCCCTGTATGATGTGATGATCAAGCTCAGCCTAAAAGGTATGATTAAAGATGAAGACAGCTAAGATGAAACAAAAATTTACTAAAAGATTTACTGTATCATCACAGTAACATCTAAATCTGCACAGAGCAGTCAATGACCAATAACCCTTTCATGCTGTTCATGCTGTTAGCTATACTTATAATAAAATGCATTTATAAACACACAAATGTCTATAATATATCTACTCAAGAGTGCATTATAATGTTTACAAATCCTTTATGAGATATATTCATACTGCTTGTAAGTGCAAATGCTTAACAGTTTCCTGTCTCCCTGACTGTAATGAGTGATACTCCTGTGATGGCACGTTGTGAGTAGTATGGGACAACCACGCCCTCATATTGGCTCTGTTGAGCTGCGTTCAATAAATTGTTTTGTTCACACTAGCAGAGTGCAAACAATATATTTCTTCATCAGAAAAGCTAAAGAATTTCATTTCAGCTAGAACTGATAGAGATTACAAATGTGTGTGCCAGGGTTTTTAAAACCTGCACCACCCCACCCTGTTATGAGAGCAAATCCACCCGACCTGACCTGCAAACATGTGCTCAATCAGTACATTAACATACACAGTTAAGAGCTATAGTTATAGCTTGACTAGACCATTTGATTGGATCACCATCCTTGTCCTAGTATACAAGCACGGGAGGGGAATCGATTTATTGACCAAAGTATGTCCGGCTCCGCTACGATAGGTGGCGATATGTCCCCTTTCAGCTTGTTAGTATTGGACTTTTTACCGGTTGACCTATTATGTCACAGACCAAGTTGAACAGGTCACTATTCCGTGTTTTGCTCCCATCCATGTATTTTAAAATACTTAACTCTTTCAGCTGACACAGCATGAACTGTGTCTCCTTGTCCGTCAAAAAATGCATGGCTATGGATGTAGATTTTGCCATGTTGTTACCAGCTTCTTTTGTTATGCATTTAATGCTTTTGACTTCCGGGTCAAAGCCCAGGGCGGACACTGGAGCATACGCAGAGCACCTAGATACAACTCATAACAACCTTCTCATCCATCTTTTAAGTATTTACATCTTAAGTATCATCTCGTGCACACAGCTGACATCCTACGTGGTCCTACACAGCTGACATCCTACAGCTAATAGGTACAGTGGTTTATTTATGTAATGTAACAGAAGTGCATGGAGAGCAGATTCAGTGTGGACAGAGACACGCTCGCTTGCTGTTAGGACAACATATTCTCAGAGGGAAATATCTTCACTGGATATTATGACTTGAGGGATTTAAATATGTTGGACTTTAACAGATTTTTCGTGGTCATAAACTAAACAATGGTAACCCTGAGTGCAGTAGCGTTGAAGATAAAGCTGCTTGCTGTGTTCTGAGCAACACATGTCAAATGTCATGCCAATAAAGCCTATTGAACTGAAAACAGACAGAGATTCAAAGAGAAAGACAGAGGGGAGCGGTGGAAGGTGGACTATTGCAAAAGGTTAGGTTAAGTTATTAATAACTCAGAACGCTTCTTTATCACTTAATAACCCACCTACCTGAACCACTCGACACGCGGGTCAACCTGTGGGACCCGCAGGTTGTGGGCTGTCATGTGCATCATTAATACAGATAAAAAATGAAAAAATATATTGATGGTCAGAGGATGATAAAGATACAATGACATCATTCAGCTATAACAGATTGCTGTGTGCTTGCTCTGAGTGTTGTGCGTGTTTTCCTTTTTTATATTACTGTGGAGTATCTCTACATACAGTATGCATGTTAGTGTGTGTGTGTGTGTGTGTGTGTGTGTGTGTGTGTGACCCAGCTGCTGCTGAGCTGCCCTCCCCCGATCTCCAAGGACGTTCGGCCAACAGAGAGTCAGCCCCCTTGTCTCAATGTCTCTCTACCTCTCTCACTCTGTACATGTCCTCTCCTCTCCTTTATGCCACTGTCCCTGTATCCTCCATGTCTGAGTCCACGTGTTTCTCTGTGTCTCTTCTTCTACATTTCTGTCCCCTCCTCTGTCTGTCACTGTCTTACTTTCTCCTCCCACCTCCTCTCCTGTTATCTCTTATCTCCTCTCTGTCATACTTGGCTGTCTTTGTTCCTTTCACCACTCTCTTTCTCTGCGTACCTCAGTGATCCTCAATAACTAGCTGAGAGCATTTGGAATTTGTATAGTAGAGCGCTCTAGTATCATCTCCCCTTATTCGCAAGGCTGGCCTGCCCCCTTGTGGCAAGAGTGACAACATAACTCAAGATTTTCCAATTAAAACATTTTTATGTAAAATAATGCCCTAAATATTCTCTGCCTCTGAAAGTACTGGGTTATTATCAGGGTAAAATAAATAGATTAAACAGATAATAGATTGAGCTGCAACAGTGTCCAGCAGCAGCCACAGGAATGCCAGAAAGGTTCCCCAGCAGAACATTGAAACAAGATGATCAGTGTTATTCACTTCACCTGTCAGTGGTTTTAATGTTTTGGCTGATCAGTGTATATAACAGTGTAACACTACTTTATGTATTGTGAGTACTTCTTGATACATCCGTGGTTTAGGTATCCATGGTGTTTGAATGTGGAGACAGCCACAGGCACACTTGCCTGTCACTTCAGCCCACAGAAAGGCCCAATATTGTTTGCTCACAGTAGCAGCCCACTGGGTCCACCCCATAGCTGCTCTGCCACCCAACCCAATCCAATCATAATGTACCACATTGTGTTCTCAGAGCAATAACTTACTCATATCAAAACATAATTACTTTTATTCCCTTGAAATTATAACTTTATTCTCAGAATATTCTGAAAATAATGAAAATAGATGGTAAAGGAAAACAGTTGCTCTAGATCTCTCTCATACAAGTTGTCTCTAAATTAAGAATCATAATAAGAATGGCTGAAGTTACGTGACTGTGTCACTGATATGGAGTACAGCTTTTGGTTTGGGTTGAAAATTGTACTGGTATCAATGATACATTTATTTTGAGTTGTTTATGGACCATTGAAGCTTATTGAGTGGTTTAGAGCAGCATGTGCACCCACCCACCAACACAAAAACAAAGAAAGAAAGCTAGACCAGTCAAAGGGAATACAAAAGAGAAGAAAAGGGAAAAAAATGACAACAAATTAATTATCTTATATGAAATAAGTAGGGGAATATAACATGGTATATTTCAATTTCGGCTTCCATATCTGACACAAAAGTTAAAAATGGTTGCCAGGTGGCAAAGAAGCATGCAGTTGATCCTTTGATAAAACAAAGGATTTTCTCAAGCTGTAAATAATACAATACATCCTTGATCCAACGTCCATACGTTTGAGGTGAGGAGTCCTTCCATTTACGCAGGATGAGCCTTCTAGCCAGAAGTGAGCAGAAAGAAACAACGTCCTCTTGGGCTCTACTTAAAGGCGCTGTATGTAAGAATGTGGCCAAAACGGTTACTGCACTCAAATTCAAAATACTGCCGCGAGTCATGTCCGCCCCCCTTCCCTACAGATTCGAGGTTGCTGGACAGCAGCATGCTGGAGACTGATTTGTTTGCCCACGGGCGGCTGCTGTGGCAGGGCCGCGTCGCCACGTCCTTGATCTTCGGTTTTCCAGCGGCCCGTTCGCTATCCCAGCTGCCAGACTATCACAGGGCTGACACATAGAGACAGACAACTATTCACATTCACATTCACATTCACACCTACGGACAATTTAGAGGCACCAATTAAACTTAACCCACTCTGCATGTCTTTGGACTGTGGGAGGAAGCCGGAGTACCTGGAGAAAACCCATGCTGACACGGGGAGAACCGGCAACCCTCTTGCTGTGAGGCACCAGTGCTAACCATCACATCACCGTACCACCCTATGACCAGAACATGTGACGTAAAATAGCCAAAGACTGTTCACACCTCTCAATGTCGCTGCTAATCTTATCCAGCTTAGCTCTGGATCAGACAAATAGAGAAACTCTTAATACATTTTTTGAATAGTGTTGTGCCACACCCCATCCGATATCTACTCTCCAGTGTCCTCCTCCCATCTCTGTTTGAAAGAGTCCAGAGCTTCATGGTTATGAGCATGGAATATTTCGTAGATTTTCAGCCATTCGTAGGGAAAGGGAACTAGAGCTTAGATCGGGCCCAAAAAATCCAGCCCGACCCGGCCCAAGCCTGTGCACGTTATGTCCGGGACTGGCCCAGCCCGTCCAATTAACTGTAATTATGGGCCTGAGCCCGATTTAAACCCGACATTTTTCAATAAGTTGGCTGTTATAATTAAGAGTATTAAACCACAAGTCTTGTTATTTGAATGACAGAAACATAGGATCTTAATGAATGGCGCAACACGGAAGCATGATTATGTAATAAAACAGGTGTTTATTTTAGGATACAGGTGGTGAAGGGCTGTGCGTGCACAGTGTTGCAACATTGTAACTAAGTTTGTTGTAATTTTAGGCTATGTGTCATACAAATTGTGGTTTAATTTTATTTTTTTATAATACTGTAGCGTCCGCCAGGACGTGTGGAAAGGATGACGCAGTTATTCGGCAATTAAACCACGGTTTATTACTGAACAGTACAGGTTACTGTTGGCCGTAACCACGCCAAGACAACCAACAAACAACAACTTAGCTGTAACTCCATCTGTGCACTCCTGCTCTCTCCTCCAGCTCGCTTATACACACACAGCACGCGCACTCACACAGCCCTCCTCATCCCCGTCACACTCGCACCCCACACCTCATTCAATCCCAAACATGCCATTAACTCACAGAACATTGAGATTATAACAGAACATTTACTGCAGGGTCGCTACAATACATAGCCTATAACATTATCAAATCATAGCTTAAAAAAAATAAAAATGTCATATCTGACCGGGCCTGGCCTGGGCCCGTCAGAGGGAGGGGGGCTCCCGGCCTGACCCGGCTTGGGCCCGTATGCCGGGTCGGGCCGGGCTCGGGCTCGGGCAGAGAATCTAAACTCTAAAGGGAACGCACATACAGGAAGGGAAACACCCGAAATAGGAGGCCACAAAGCTTCGGAGCTTTAGGTATCTGTAAAAGTGTACTATAGGGATGTCAGATTTTTTAATTAGCTGGTCAAAAGAGGCATACGTGCCATCAACATAGAGATCATATAGTGAGCTAATGCTATTGTTGTACCATGTGTCAGTTGCTATGGCTATCGTACAAGGAATAGACACTGAGTTCTTTGCCACTGGTGCAGCAAGTAAAGGGTCAATAAGTTTGAAATGGTGTCTGGACTGATAAAAAAAAACTTAATAGCATACTTTACAACTTGATTTGATGTGATATTAGACAAAGTTACTGTAAAGAATTTAATTTAAAGATTGTATCCCTACATTTTAACTTCAACTTGTAGTATTTGATGTCTTAGATTCTCTTTTTTTACTTGTGTATTTTTTTTTCTAATCCTTCTATATAGTTAATGAGCATTGTTGAATGGAGCATGAGCTGTAAGAGCTCCAATGCCAGTGATTGCTTCTCTGTAATAGGCTGCACATGACAATAAAGAACTCTCTTTCTCTCCTTATGTTATATACTGGCCACGAAATACACTTCAGTCATGCACGATTTAAGCTAAAAGAATATTTATATGGGGCAACATAGAACATAATAATTCAAACAAATGCATGAAAAGCGGAGGAAAACATAATGAAACTGTAGAAGCACTGCTGCTGAAATGTGATCCCTGTAGCTCAATTACAAGTCAGCAGTACAGCTCACTGCACCAGCACCACAGTTTGGAGTCCCTGGAGAATTTAAGGCTGCATGATGCTGGTGAAACAGTCCACTGATTCATTTCTATTGGATTAGTGGGAGCACGCTTCCCTCTTTTGTGTTGTCCTCTACCCACATGAAACACTGAAAGAAACACACTGATAAATTTCAGTATTTCAACAGGGATAATAAGGAAACTGCAGACATGTAGAATATACATTAGCATTACAATTACAGCAGGCCCAAGAGCATTGCGTGCCTAAGTAATTCAAAAGAGAGTACATGATTAAACTAAAGACATCCAGCAAACATAGCTTGATTTTCTTTTTCTTTTTTCTTTTTTAAAAACGACAACTGGTAGATTGTAATGCAAGATTTCACAAGTCCAGTCGTTTATTCCCACAAACAATATATTTTAGATAATTTTTAATTCATCAAAAAAATGTTGTGCTTTTATTTTGAAGGCAATGTTGCCTTACTTCCAGGAAGGATCTTTCTTGCTTGACGAAGTTTATTTACTTCCCCTTCTCCAAGGTAACCAACCTGTATACACAGACACAGAGGTTGTATCCTATAGTTACATAGTGACACAGACAGACAGATAGACAGATAGATAGATAGATAGATAGATAGATAGATAGATAGATAGATAGATAGATGTCTAATGACACTGACATTCAATAAGACAGCCTCCAATTAGTCCGTCATCCACAGGTATGTTTATTGTATCTGTATGTGTGTAACCAAGTGTGTGTTTGTAACGTGTATTTACATCAAATGTCCTCCTTATTGTCCAGCTTACAGTTTGCTATACTTTAATACAGGATTACACACTCACTAACCAGTACATTCATTTGTCTTTTATGAAACTCTGGTCATTCTGAGGCCATGGTGATGTTGCATTACACTGCATTGTATTAAAAGATACACATCCTGATTTTTTGTGTGTGTGTGTGTGTGTGTCTCCTCTGTGTGTCTCCAGTGTATAAAGATGCCGTCAGGTGATGGGAAAAGTGACATGGAGCGTGTGGGGGTCTTTAAAGAGATGAGCTACATCTCTGTAGGAGACAAGTACAACCCACCCACCAGCCGTAAGTATAGTATAGAATATAGTGTAGTATAGAATTAATTCACAAAAATATATATACCTGTATGTGATGAGAATTAATTAACAAGTTTTCTTAAATGACAAAACAAATCCTTTTAGATACATTAGTGGCAGGTAGCAATCCACAGACCATCCTCTTTGGGGGAATATTAGGGATGTAACAATAAATAAAATGTTGCGATATCACGATAATAAAATGTTTCAATATTGTTGTGGGACTTCGATGAAATTTACCACGAGATAACATGTTTCACAAGTATAGACGAATTCGGCGAGCGATTTGTGTATGCCGCCATTTTACGGCGGCGCCATTGCTGCGGTGACATGTCAGTCATTAATTCATTATACTCTCTACAATGACAGCATCATGAATAGCTGGAGTGATGATGTTAGACAGTGGCTTCCGGTAACTGATGAAGGTATCTTAAATGAGTACCGATATTAATATAGAGATTAATCATTTGTTTGAGCGATAAGCAGGAAAGATTAGAGTAGATTAGTAGATTAGATTAGAGTAATAGGGAGATTGCCGTTTTTCTGGTCATCGGAGGCCAGGCGATCAATAAAATGTTCTTGAATACCTAAAACAAAACACAAACACGTGTTGTTGTTGTTGTTGTTGTTGTTTTTAGTCACATAGCCTGTCTATAATGATTAAATGTCAAGCTGCTAGTTTGCTAACGTCAGCACACGTAACGTATGCTAATATTATATTACACATTGTTTAATGATACAGTCTGTTATCTCCCTAATACTCTAATCTTTCCTGCTTATCGCTCAAACAAATGATTAATTTCTATATTAATATCGATACTCATTTAAGATACCTTCATCAGTTACCGGAGGCCACCGTCTAACATCATCAATCCAGCTATACATGATGCTGTCATTGTAGAGAGTCAGTTCACAATGACAGCATAATGAATTGATGACTGACACAAGTCACCACAGCAATGGCGCCGCCGCAAGATGGCGGCATACACAAATCGCTCGCCGAATTCGTCTATAGCTACGTTGTGTTATTTCTCCTTGTCAAAAATTGCCAGGGCTCGACATTAATGCTTACCTGCAGGAAGTAAACTCTGTGTTCAGAGTAGTGTAGGCCTCATGCAGTTGTCTGATCGGGCAAGGGAAATGAATGGGATGTCAAATGTACCGTTATCTGAACATGTTCTGTTTCGCTGAAGCAGAGCTATTCCAGCTGATCTGCCTGCAGGAGTCTATCTCACAACCACCGTCTTTGGGTTGAGTCTGTCAACCAATCAGAAGCAGTGCTTCTGACTTGTTGACCAATCAGAGGCTGTGTTTCTGACAGTGTGGCAGCTCTGATCTCAAATGCACTTCCTCAATGGAAAAATGAGCAACCATCTTCTTTTTGGTGGAAAATGTTCCTCCAACCACCCAAAACTGGCTTTGTTTTGTTTTTTAAATACCGTGATATATATCGTATTGTGGATTTTTTTATCGTGGTAATATTGTACCATGAGTTTTTGCTATTGTTACATCCCTATAATATATGGTTCTAAACTCTCCATCACGAGTCTGTAAATTGTCCAGAGTAACTGGTACACTGTTTCTGGAAAGACATTCTGCTGCTCAGTTTTTACATGTAATTTTTATTGGAAAATCTCAATAGATAAAACCCATAACTGCCTGCATGGCAAGTAGTAAGCAAGAGCAATATTAACACAGTTTCATGTCCTCTTAACAGTGCATTAGCTAGGTGGTGGTGGACACAAAATGTCTTAAAATTACATGCTGACAACACGAAAACAATGCCAATTCAAACAGTCAAAGTTTTGGTGTGAAACAGTCTCAGTTAGGGTAGGTTTAGAGAACAAGAAACATACTTCAAGTTTAGGAAAAGAACATGGCTTGATTTTAAATAACTATGGGATGTGAGTGACATAAGCTTAGATACTTTGCATGGTTATGTGAAGTATCTACATAAAGTACTCTGCATAGTTAAATGAAGTCTGTAAAGTCATGTAGCTACGCTGACTAACAGTGGTCTCCTCGTTGAAAGTCCATGTTTGTTTGACCCATCCAGCACCCATGCTATGTGAATTTTCTGGCTCTTAATTTGTGTTTCCAAATACAAAAAATGGTCCTCATTGACTCTGCACTGGCATTGTTATTGTAACATATTACATACCCACCACCACCACATGATGCATTGTTAAGACTTAGTGCATATATTTCCATGAGATGGGGCTGGCACTAAATATGATTTTGGTGATATGGGCGAACTCACCTTTTGATGATGACACAAACATAAAACAGACATTGTATACACGTATTAGCTACATTCTAGCAAAGTTACATTCATACGTGTGGTGACACAGATGCATCACTCTATAGAGATCATCAAAAATATTGCAGGGTGCATGTAAATATGTGACGTCTTCCTTCTAAATCCAGGTCCATTTAATGAGTCGGCCTATCGTAGCCGACAGATGCAGGCGGGTGTGGCTAAACAACGATGTGCCCTGCAGAACGGCTTTTTTGAGAAATCCTTCAAACGGGTATTTGAACGTGAAGCACTGAGTGACCCGGTGAAACTTGCCCGACAGAACCGCATCCAGCAGGCCAAAAAGAACCTGGGCAAGGCGTTCCTGCCCTGTAATGGAGTCAAGAAGCCGTGAGAGAACACACACACAAACACACCACAGAGAACACACACACAAACAGTAACATACACAAAAATAGCACAAAAATGTTCTTATCCTGTTCCAAAACCACATACTCCTACATCTACTCATGTGTTGTATTTATGTCTCCTTCATTTCTCTCTGCCTCCAGCTGTGGTTCAGGTAGTTACTATGGGACTCTATCTGGACCGGTTGAATCCATGAGTCCACTCTCAGTCACCCGGAAAGTCAATCGCGCTCCTGGACGCAACATTGTCACCTCACCTCCCAAGAAAGGCAGTGGTTACAGGTTTATGGCAAGAAGTCTTTCTAGTTTAAAGCACATCATAATGTAATCTATTTGTTCTCTATACCCTGGAACAACTACAATACCAGAGTGTGTAAATGCATTTTTACATACAACTCAAATATTTGAAGATTTGCATGTCATGAATTATTTGTTGTAGGACAGCTTCTAATAACTAGCAATCACATGAATCAAATCCCAAAGCTTTTCTGGGAAGATAAATCTGTTATGAAATGTATCCTAATATGTAATTATCATAGTGTCACAGTCCTCGTGACAATGAGCAGTGTTGTGCAACAGACATTGTACAGAGAGGGACTTGACACTAGGATTTTGTGATCTTTTTTTAGACTTAAATATTTGAATTGCACTCATTTTTTATCTTAAAAACATACTCTGTGACAAGGATGCTATGGCTAACTCATGATAATAGCACAATATTTGCAGCTGAAGTAAATACCACGTTATCTCCTGCAGCTATCCCAATGTGACACTGTCCAAGATTGAGCTGTATGCCTCAGACCCCTATAACAGAGCCAAAGAAGCAATGAAGGTAACACAAGACGCTTCTGGATTAGTGTTACACCTTTGGGCCTTATTTTCTTCTTTAGTTTGGGCCATCATTTCTGTTGGTTATGTTAACATTGTAGGCTACTCACCAAATTACTGAAATTGCTAACATCTGGAAATACAGTGACTGCTCTCAGAAGAAGTCAGATGGGGCAACAAGCAAGCACATTCAGATGTTCAGAAGCCAGTTGCACAAAACACCTTAAGTTTTCTCCTTAAGTATGACTTAAGGGTGATGCACAGAATCCCTAACAGGGTTACCTTAGTGAAGTAAAAATGTTAAGGCATTTACTGCATTGAAAGATTTTACAGTGGTAAAATATTAGTTTCAATGATAACCATTTTTTTGCTTTTGTTCAAGCTTGTGATACCTTAAGTCCTTTGTGCAATGGTTTCTAATTTTAAGGGATTCCTTAAGTATAAGACCAAGATAAGGAGAAAACCTTTTAAGTTTAGCCTGTATAAGTTAGGGCCTTAAGGTGTTTTTGGATCAAAATTTCTGGGACCTCCCTGCAAGGAACTGCCCACTGGAGAGCTCCCCAGAGAACTACGTACTGTACCCTCAAGGGCATTTTTTCTGTTTGCATTCACATAGCCAATAGGAATGCTGAAGTGATGTACTGTAAGCCACCCAGCGGTTGGTAAAACAACATCACTTTTGCTTTGACAAGTCAAAATTGTGTTGTAGTTCCACCATCACATATATGCTCAGAAATCCCTAGACTTTACTGTTGGTCACTTTTTCAGTGTTTTTTCCCCCACTTTTTACATAACATGCTGTTGTTTGGGTTTTGTGTTTTTTGTTGTTTACATGGCTAAAAAAAAGTCCCTCAAAATTATGCTTTAAGAACTATGATTGTTCCTAGTTCTTATGGTGCGGACACAACAAGACAGGTGGTTCTTATCACTATGTAAAAGTTATATATAGTGTCTCCTATAGTGACATCTCACAGGGCCAGTTGATGAACTGCTGTAGCTGGCGAGCTGTTTACTTGCTCACCAGGCTGACACTAGCCAGTCACAACAACTCTCACAGCTTCTCTCTGTTTTCTCCCTCCAGTTCCTAGCATTTTGGTCACCATTGTACACTATTAAAAAATATTAAAGATGGAAAATAAAGCTCTCTAGGGTAATGAGTTCAGTTATAGTCAGTTAACTTAACATACATGTTCAAAAAACATGGGCTACTAGTACCATCGACTCCTGTCTCATAACTGTCTGCACAACTCTTTAGTTTTGAATTTCAAACGTTTGTATTTGTGTGCACTATACAGAAAGAGGCAGCAATCCATCACTCCAAGATAAAAGATGGCCCCTTTAAACTCAACCTTCACCCCAGAGATTACTTCCAAGGTAATCCATATCGCTCTGACAAGCCACCCCCACCAGCAAACAAGTCCCTCCCAGCTGCACAGAAGGTCTCCACAGTTCCCTTCAAGCCGTCGTCCCCCAGCAAAAAGGTGATTATCCCTCTGTCTGCTGCAACACATCAGGGTTAGAAGCAAATGTCTGAGTGAAAAATCAATTGCTTACCATTCAGTGACATTGATCTGACATATGTCTGTTTTTAATAATTTATCTGGGTGTGTGTGTGACTGTATCTTGTGTTAGATTGGAGGAATGAAAGCGGGGACGTTTGGCACTTATCCCTCACATTCTGCAGATCTGTACGTCATTCGCCGTTCCAAACCAACCAAGCAAGAGCCAATCTTCCGTCCTGTACCTGGTCCTAAGAGCATACCTGTCAAGAGTATCATCACTGTCAATGTCAACAGGTTTGATCCCTGTCTCTATTATTGATCTTCCCTTTCTCTGTTCTCACATGGGGGGATTTCAAGTGACATAAATCACCCTCTAGAGATCACAATGGCTTCTCCTTATTTACAGTAAAGGTCACAAATCTAAGGCAGCATCCTTTTGGAGGGCATTTCTAGTTAGTGGAACTGTCTCATTCTGAAGCTGCATTAACTGACTTTTTGGCCACAAATCTACTTCTACTACTAGATCATGGTTTGGTTTAAAATAAGTATGTTTGTTACAGTATTATTGGTAAATGTAATGTCACAACATAAATACATAACGTCAGTGATGTGCTGCCCATAAATAAGTCACATGACCTTACGTTAAAACAAGATTGACAAGTTTAACGTGGGACAGGAACAACCATCTTATGGATGAAAGTCCTGTGTTTGTTTACCCATCCACTTCCCTCCATCCCACCCAGCTTAGACTTTCTTGCTCTTTCTACTATGTCACTTGCTCTCAGTGTCAAATATTGCCACTGACAGGTTTTCATTGGAGTTACTTGAAAGCCTGGTGCGTCTCATAAGCAAGCTGAATGGTGCCATTCGGGGTCTGCATCACTTGCCAAGGGTCGTGAAAAAGTTTCCCTATTTGACAACCTGGTAAATTGTAAATGGACTCGCACTTGTATAGTACCTTTCTAGACTTCTGACCATTCAAAGCACTTTTACACTACATGTCACATTTACCCATTCATGCACACATTCATACCCTTTGGCGGAGTCACCTGCTACTCAGTTCAAGTCATAAGGCCTGTTTCCACTGAAGAAGTTCCTGGAACTATTTGGGGGGCAGGAACTTTACAGGAACGTCCTCTCGCTCGGCCCTCTCAACCACCGTGTCTCCACTGAGAGGGCGGAGTAGGAGGAAGGTTCCTGTAAAGTTACTGGGCTCTGGATGTGACGTATTCGTTGCGCGACCATTTTGACCGGGGTGACGCAGCAAAGAAACAAACAAAGAAGAACAACAACAAAGGAGAAGAAGCAGAAGTACGAAGCAGAAGTAAGAAGAAGAAAGCAGACATAAGAAAGACGATAATCAACATGGAAGGAGCTGAGGTGGTTGCTGGGTTTCTGGCGTGTCTCTTCGTTTACATGGCGGTGGAAGCTATGAACGAGCTAACCCTCGTCTGCTGAGTTTTAAAAATGCCGGCTATTTTGCCGCTTTCTGTTGACGTCACATCCCACCTTGAGTGTATCCAATCAGCACCAAGTAAACCCCAAGCCCCACCCAGGAGTTTTTCAGGGCCGTTCTGAGTGCCTACTCCAAGGCGGGGACTTGTTTAGCACCTGTAAAAGTTCGGAACTCTGTCCTTCGGGGGTGGTTCCTGCGGTGGAGACATGCACCAATGGCCCCGGCCCCGTAAAATTACCCCGAAGTTCCTGCGGTGGAAACGGGCCCATAGGCAATCACACACAGCCATCGGGAGCAATTTGGGTTCAGTATCTTGCCCATGGATACTTCAACAAGTGGACAGGTGAAGCCAGAGGTCGAACCACCGATCTTCAGATAAATGGACGACCCACTTTAGCTCCTAAGCCACAGCCGCCCCACCTGGAGATGAGAATGAGCCGCTTTAGCTGCTAAATGCACCACTAGGTTCCCCATAAAATCCAGGCTATATGAATTATGACTTTTGTCTATTGTGAGCAAAAGAGGAAGTAGTGTGTTGTAGATCTGAATTGCACTGCTAAACAACAGCCTGGGTCCATGTTTACTTCCTGTCAGCTGATGTCATTAACATGCACTCCAAAGAAATCCAACAGGATACACATAAGGACCTAATTACCTTAAAAGGTAATACACCTAACAACACAGAGTCCCATCATTCAGTAGAGGCCTGCTGGTATTCAAGTACCGCATGACATGCGTGCAACATGACTAATATTCTTTTATTAGTGTTCATGAAGAGTTAGTTCAGTTCATTTCATGTCCATATTTCTCACGGATATCCTGTGTAAGAGGACACACAAGTATATGTGTTTCATTTTGTATGCCAGTCTTACAGCAACACACACGTTGTTCTGGTGGTGTGCGGCTCCACCTCCCCATTTCTACACACAGTCTATGAGAGGATAACCGTAACCATGTAAAAGTTATTCTCAGATGGACTTCAGTATAGGGTGTATTGTTGGTATAAAGTGGATGATCAGACATATCCTGATTAATGGCTTGTTAGTCCTGTATCTTGTTCCCTTTTTAGAAGTACATTTTTCTGTCATCTCTCTACAGTCATTCTGAATATGATCTCGTTTCCATTGTTCATGACTTGATTCTCTTTTCTCACCATTTCTTGAACATACCACAAGGGGTCACGTCAGGGACCAAGCAGTGAGGCAATGAGGAAAACAGGAGTGTGTTGGGAAAAATAGGGTTTTTATTTACCCAAAAGATGCAAAGTGGTGCAAGTGGTCAACAACATAGAACTATATTCAAACTAACAGCAACAAAACAAAGTGTTAACTAAACAAAGTGACCTAACAAAATGAAACATGAGGGAACACATATAGTGGCTTGCCCAAACCATCTAACATAAAAAGGGGAAAACAAAATGGACGTTTAACTAGAACTAATACGAAGGAGAAAAAAAAACCGAACTAAACCCAAATTCCCCCCCTCTGACATGGCAGTAGGTGGTTTTGCCTGATGAGCTGGCCACAGGGTTTAGCAGCTTTCTGCCCTTGGCCATGTGTTTGCTTCTCAAAGAAGAGACCTCCCACCAGCACTTTAAAAAAGTTAGCTAACTGTAACCTAAACCATGATCTTCTCCGAACCACGCTGTTTTTGTGCTCCTGCTGACTGAGGCCTCAGATCAAAAAGCATTTGTGTGTGTCATTGTAAATGTAAAAACAATGTGTGTTGTTGTTTCGTTAAGTTGACTTGTTGGCCCTGATCATAGAGTGATGTACCTGTGGTGTGACTTGAATGTTAAGGATTTTTGTTCTTGAAATTAATAAATGAGTAAAAATAAAATTCAAGTTTAGTCTTTGATACATTATAACTTTGACATTTTAAAGACAATATTAGTTGAACTAAATGTGGTATGGTATTGTATCAGAGTCTCTGAGGAGAGCTGTAATTTAATCTGCCAGTTTTTGCAAGATAAATAGTCAAAACTGTGCAAAAAGTCAGTATAAAGAGAAAGACACACACTGAGCTAAATCTTTTTTATTTGTTTTTTCTTCTGCTTTTTCAGGAGTGTGAACTCTGCAAACTACACCTCAACCATTCCAGCTGTGATGACCTTCTGACTTCATTACCCATACTGCACCAGCACTGGCTGACTTGAGTTATTTTACTACTTCTGTGTTTTTTTCTATCGGCCACAGGATTCATACAGATATAATGCTTTAAAAAATGTTTATCACAAAATTTATTTATATAGATGGATCAAAGGATTAATTCAATTGGAAAGTGTTTTTTGTTTTGCATCTTTGTTTCATTTTCTCTTTCGGGTATCTTTGTAATGGATGTTGCACCCAATAACAAACAAGAGATCAAATAAAGCTGAGAAGTTACTTTGGTCTTGCACTGTGTGACAGGATGCTTTTACAATGAGACTTTATGGAAAAGAAGAATTACCCATGATCAGTACAACAGTATGTCTATGCAAGTTGTTTACAATGTTCTTTTCAAAAGAACTGGATGATGGTTGTTTGGTCCTCGAGGTCAGAGAGTTAGTGCTGATTGACACTGACTGATGTGTTGCCTTGTGTCGCCTCATGTCTTCTATTAAACGTTGTTCTTAAACACACCACAAACACTATGTGTGAAATTGTATTTTAATGGATCTTTTGGTTTCAGCAGTATTTGGCGAGTTAAGGTGAGAATGTGTTGCAATGCTTGCTATGAGTATATTCAACTTATTCCATGTTGTAGCTGATTCATATGATCTACAGGTAGATACAGTGTAAGAGGGTTGGATACTGTTACATAATTTATGACATAACTCACAACAAGCAAGTTACTGTATCTTTATATAAAGAATTATATGCAACCTGCTAAACGGTCTTTCCCTGCTGGAAAGCGGTGGGTTGCCCCCTCTAGGTTGGGAGGGAGTTGCATCCCCAAGTGAAAGAGTTCAAGAATCTCATGGTCTTGTTCATGAGGGAGGGTAAAATGGAGTATGAGCTGGATGGGCAGTTTGGCGCGGCCTCAGCAGTGATGCTGGCACTACACTAGATCATCATGTAAAGGCAAGACAAAGCTTTCGATTTACCAGTCCACCTATGTCCAAACCCTCACCCCTGGTCTTGAGCTTTGGGTAATGACCGAAAGAATGAGATTGCGGATATAAGCAGCTGAAATGAGATTCCTCTGTAGGGTGGCTGGGCTCAGCCTTAGAGATAGGGTGAGGAGCTCAGGAGGGAGCTCGGAGTAGAGCCGCTGCTCCTTTGCGTTGAAAGGGGTCAGTTGAGGTGGTTTGGGCATCTAATTAGGATGCCTCCTGGGCACCTCCCATTAGAGGTGTTCCAGGAAAGTCCAGCTGGTAGGAGGCCCTAAGGGAAGATCCAGAACATGCTGGAGGAATTACATATCTCATCTGGCCTGGGAACGCCTCTGGATCCCCCAGAAAGAGCTGGAAAGCGTTGCTGGGGAGAGGGATGTCTGGAGCACTTTGCTCAGCCTGCTGCCCCTGTGAACTGGACCTGGATATCAGATGAAAATGGATGGATGGATGCTAAACAGGACAAGCAGTAGCTTAAGGAAAGGTATAGTACAGCACAAAATCTATTGCTGATAGGGCAGCAATGAAATTAACCAAAACATAAGCAGAAATATGAGTATCTAACTGTTCTTAGAACCTTTTTTTAAAGGTTGCAAAATATATAACCAAACATTAGAGAACATTCCCTGAAAGTTAGCTGTTTGCTGAGTAAGTTTTTGACTGCCTTCTTGTTGTTAACATAGCTAACTGTGGTACCATAGTCAAAGGTTTTTTGCAAAAATCCAGGTTGGAGCCAGTCTGTTTCTTTTTATTTATTTGGAACTTTCCAGTTAATGGCTTCTGTCAATGAACTTCTTGTCACTACACCTCTCCTTACAAAATGCTCAATGTCCATTCAGATTATATTTTGTAAAATTAAAGAAGAGGTGGCAAATACTTGTTTCTGTTTCGATACACAAAACTCACCAGAATATTAAGCCTGTCTAACCTCATCACCTCTGGTTTCCTGTACCTATCCAAAGCAAAATTTTCTTACTTTCTTACTAACATAGTATGTATAACAGGGTAGCAATACCAGTTCAATTGTACATAAAGGAATGTCCAAAAAAGTATCCCCTGTGGGTGAGTTTCATCTAGTATATTTCTGATATGTTTTGAAAGCATTTTTCCATCGTAATATGAATTTCCCTCAAGAATATACTGTTCTTTTTTTTAAATTTAACCTTTATTTGACCAAAAAATAATTTATTTTTCAAGAGTGTCCTGGCCAAGACAGGCAGCAACATAACTTACAGACAGACAACATGGAAGAAAAATACAGAATAAAAGTGTCTCAGCTCTAAAACAAACAATATAAAACACAAAATGAGATAACTAACCTACAGAGAAAAGCCAAAGATTATGTTAATATGTGCTGTAAGTGAAACATACAAACACAAGAAGGGCAACTACACATGATTACAAAGACCCCCTAAAATACATCGTGTCACTGACATATAGATGATTGCGTACAAATTCCTGCAACAATTCTTTGGAATGGCCAGAGGAACCAGTGAGTGTAACTTAAGTCCTTCTGCTGAAGATTCCACATATAAGGAAATTGTCAAATCTATGGCTTGCAATTGTGAAATTCACCAGCAGCTGAGTCATCAGTAACAGAATTACTCAGAAATTGATATCTAATATTATATATTATTTCACGATGGCTTTGTTTTCTTGTATTACTTGCTGAATGCTTTTTCAAGTGTGGCGTAAATACATTTGGGTGAAATGAGCAGAGCTTTACTGGAGTTCTGCAGGCTGTTGTGTTGTTCAGAGGAAAATGGGCAGATGGTGCATCTGTTCGTTCGACGATCTTTGGGAGAGCTTCCCTTCCCACAATGCACAGCGGCATAGTACACTTCATAAATCTATGCGCGACTTCCGCTCGGTCTCTCAGTCTACCAGAATCATGGCGCGTGGATCGGTGCAGAAATGCTTGTCAGCTAAGGTGAGTAATTCATTACTTTAAACAAGCGTTAATGTAATGACGTAATAACTTACGTTACTGAATCATATAAACCGTCACGAGAGAGTGAACGGTTAGCTCTGTAAAGTTAATGCGGTTACTTTATTTCTGTGCAGAAGTGGCGGTTGTATGTGAGCTCGTTGTGTCCTAAGAAGTTAACATTCCCGCCAAAGCAGCCTGAATGTACAGTAACTGTTAATTCATGGTCTAGAAGCCAATTACTGTTCAAAGGGATGCACGTGCGCAACCTCGAGCACGTGAGTGTAATAGGATTGCTGCTAGCTAACCGTCCCGCTCAATATTTTCGGTGGAAAAGAGTCCGAAGCAACAAACTCTAAAACTCAAGTGTTGTGGGAATATAGTGAAAGATGTATGTAGTAACAAAGGCTTGCCCTGTTTGAGTTACTAGTAGGAGACGGTCCTAAATGGAGACTAGGCAACGACGTCATGGCGCAATGCATTCTGGCTAACTACTTTCCCGTTCGGTAGCGTTCCCCAGTCCGGCTGGCCTGTGGGAGATAAACGAGCTACAATTTGTGTTTTATTTTTTTAAGTTCACATGAAAATATAGCAGGGCAGCATACACCCAGCTTCACTGTTAACTGCAGCACGTTACCCCGAGTCTGTTACACCAACACCTGTCCCCCGCAAAACAACGTTGGGTAGGAACTATAGTTAACACTCACTTGAGGCTAAGGGGACATAAAGTAGCAACTAAAGGTACACACGAAATTATATTAATTGAATAACGGCTCATGTGCTTATAATAAAGGAGTAATTACTGAATGTAATAGTATAAATTTGTAAGTCCAAAATAACAATGTAGGATTATACCTGCTAAAGTCATCATCATGCCACAGTATTCTGTAAAATATAAATTTGAATGTTGACTTAGTTACCTCCTTTTTAAATAACACAAAAATATAATGTTTAAAGTAACTAAGGTTACATTAGTATAAGCTGCAGAATGCTTCAAAAACCAAAGGTACTAAAAAGAACTGAAACAGCACAAAGGCTTCCTGGGTTTATCTTTAACTGATCTTTTTTTTCCTCAAGATGAAAAACTTAATGTCATTTTCTAATATGATATGGTTGTTTCATACTGACTTTTTAATAGTGAGGTTTTATTATGTGTGATGCATGATTGTTGACAACAGAAAGGTTGGAGCTAAAATGCACCTAGCTAAAATTCTAATTGGCAAACTTTGAGCATTAATTTATGTAACGCTACAAGGTTGCAAATGCATATAATGCCCTTGAGATGCAAAGAGATGAGTAACTATACCTTACTGTAGAGTCTGTACCCAGTTTGTTTGACAGGTTTAAACACTTGAAGGCTTGACTGTGGCCTTCATCATTGTGCACCCATGTGACATTCATTTTTGTCCCTTTCAGAGCTGCAGCGTCTCCTGATGAGCAAGTGCTGTATCATATAGCAGACACTATGGGATAGAGCCACCAACGGGAGTCCTGCCTTGCCTTTGGGACTAATGGTAAATATTCAGAACTGTCATTTAAGTATTATAAAGCATTAGCTACCATGCTATCACTTTTGATGTGGAAGGAGAGCACAGATTTAATGACATGACATTAAGAGGAATGATGACAGCAGGTGCATTGTTTGGGGATGGGCCTCTGTCTCTGCATGAGGCTCTGCTCAGGTTTCTCCCAACCTTTCATTCAGTTATTGTAGCGCAACCCACATTATCGCTCCCTCCCACCCCAGCACTCAGTCAGCTGACCAGGTGATGTGTCTGGCTCAGTGTTACAGTGCTGGTAGAGGAAGTCTCTGTGCCTGCTTGTAGCTCTGCGGGTTCTGTTTTAGAGTCTGCTGCTTCTGAGTTGTCACAGAGCATGGCCCAACGAGAGTGGCCTGCCCTGATCCAACAGCAGGGCAGGCCTAGTGCAGGGCCGCACATTGACATACTGACACCATTAGGGGGGCTTTTGGGTATGCCTTTTGCTTACATTGTTGATATGCACTAGTGGAGCCTGACAATAGGCGACATGTTTCTCACAGGCTCAAACCCAGATAAACCTTTAACTTGGATTACATTGCCTTGTCCTGATGAGGGTTGCATTTTGGCTTTGCTCATAGGTTTAGAGATTAAAAAATGACCGCAATTTATGCTGTAAAATATGCTGTCAGTAGGTGCCAGTCAAGATGGGAAATGCAACAAATTGAGAGTTGCTAATGTAACTGAAGTTCTATGAATTCTGGGTGACTTCCAGTTCAATCTGAAAAAGTACCATTCCAGAGACGGCACCATTATTTTAATAAGGCAAGCTAACTTGTATTAAGACAGAAAGCATGTGCCAGTTCGATATTAACATTTAGATGTAGTTTAATATTTTTACAAAATATATTCTAAACCAAGCCAAAATTGCAGTTAATTCTTGTTGTTCTATTATGTTTAATAACCAGTATTAAGTTTGACAAAGAACCCTGCAGTTCCTTGAGGCTTCACTCATTATCAAGATACATTTTAGACTGGCAGCATTATATTTATCGATCAATTGAGGAAAAAATGTGTTTTTTAATGCCATTGTGGAGCCCTAAATGCACTTGCTTGTTACTGAGGTCTTCTCAGGGTTCTGTTTTAAACCAGTGAGTTAACTTAGTCAACTTGCCTCGTGTTTTATAAACTGTCACTTACTACAGCTTGTTCAGACACTTGTTACGTTATTTAAGTCATAATTAAAAGTGTGGCACTCACATTTTTTAAATTGCACTCTTTCAAATCCCCATGCTGATACAAAAGTGATTAATGGGTCCAGCCCCAATACAAACTGACAGACTGTGTCCCAGTTCTGTCTGATTGATTGATTTTACAGTTGGTTTTCATAGCAAGGAGCTCCATTCACATCTGACACGTTGGCTCAAATTCCTTTAAACTGTTACTAAACCAGACAAATGGGACCTGGTACACTTCTCTTTACACATTACTGTTTTCCTTGTGTTGTAGGCAGAGCCTCTTGAAGCTGCTCAGCGTGGGGCTGACTGTCATGCTGCAGGCTGACTGAGGGTAAGTAGCAGAACCACTTGAACCGTGTTTTTTTTTTTTTTTTTTTAATATGAAACGATCATGTTTCATGCTGTGATGACTCAATATAACACATCATGCTGACAAACACCGTGGTGAAGCATAAAAGCTCTGAGCATAGCAGCTGACAGACAGCAGTGATCAGTTGTATGGTTTTAGTTTTACTGATTGCTCTTTTCTCTGCAGGAGCATGTGGAGCAGCTGGCCTGCAGGGAGAGCAAACTTCTGGAAAAAAAAAGAAGTGAGACTGAACCAGGTATCTATGACATCCTGCCAGTTTGCATACAGTGTGTATAGAAACAGTGTAAACCCAATCATGTACTGCCGTGGCAGAGACCTCCTCCTCTCTGCTGTGGAATCTCAGTATTGGGAGAGAAACCTCAGGACTTTGGCACAGATTTAAGTAAAAACCATTTACCAGAACCTGACTGAAGACCTGAAACACACTTCTGTTACAGCCCATTAAACTAAACCTTGGTATGTGCTGTCTGGTAACACTTGTGCTTTGTGTTTCTAGTGTGGTTGGTGTAATCTGCCGGGCTGGTCTGGATGAGTGGATATGTTCCTGTCTCAGTCCGCCTGCTGGGATGTGACTGGGCTGCGGACAGTCATCAGTACACCCCTACGGTGCAACCATGTCTGCAAAACTTGGTTTAGGCTAGAAACAAGTTTATAAATTATGAAGGCATCACCTACATTAAACATCTACATAAAATAAGTTGACCGGTTTTTCTAGAATATAAAATCTGTGGTCTGAACTAAGTACATCTGAAATCATGTGCACATGTTTGAATAAAGTTTAATTGTGCATTATCACAATGGTCCTGTTTGGTGATTGTCATTAGTTTTTCAGAGTTGACTCAAGGCTTAGAGCTGTAGGTAACTTTTTTTTAGCAAATATTGCATTATATAAAGATATTTGTTGTAGCAGTGTCCTGACAGTAATACATGAGGCAGACAATCTGAAAAGAATCATGCTCCTCTGCCTCCATAGTTCTAATAGCATTTGAAAGAATCATGTTGACAACCAATCAGAGCCTACGAGTATTGAACATACCTGTCAATAACTGCTCATTAACTGTAGTCAAACTAGGAAACATTGAACTGTTCAGCAGTAAAACCAGAGTTTGCTTTGGCTGATGGGTGGTGCTTAGTTTTTAACATGGCAGCTGCCATAACAGAATCTTGAGTCATATTTGACCAGCGCCTAGTTTGCAATTCACAATCAGTGATTGACAGCTGCTTGTAAGATGAAGAATCCCAACAATTTATCTGTACAGAATGTAGGATTTAGAAAGTAAAATGGACTTTTGAAGGTACAATTTAGGCGACAATACCATTAAAGATGTAATTAGATTTTGAGGGGACAGAGTGTCAGTGTTTGATTGGGTGACAAAAGAGAAACCAGTGCAGACTATCTCAGTAAAATCTTCAAAAAGCCTCCAGCAAAGCTTCAATCCTCAATGCCTATGTGCAGTTTCACATAGACTGACCACATCAGTGAGTAGAAAAACGTGGGACAGACAGAATGACTGACTGACAGAATGACACACTGACAGTTTCCGTGATTATGTACAGCATACCATACCATGACTTAGTCATACCAAAAATTAGAAAAACAACAACATTGGGCCACAGGGGGAGCCACAGCGATCTGTCGCATTTTAGCCATTTTGAAGCATTTTTCTGTTGTTATAGCGCCACCCAGTTGCCAATTAGAGTTAAATTTCTCCAGTCACCTTGAGGCGTCCTGTTCTACATATCTACCAAGTTTAGTAAAAATCCATATGGCGGTTAGGCCTAGATAAGAAATTAGCTCTCTAGCGCCCCCTTTTTGTTTGATAGGGTCAATAATGGAGGGGTCCCCTCAGATTATGTGTGGTCATATGCCTACAAAGTTGCGTGGTGATCGGTGAAACCCTTGAGATGTTATACACCTTTATGTGATGAGCCACGCCCTCCGCAATATTCATTGCCTTATAGAAGCTCAGTTTTAGTAAGTTTTCCAACTTTTGCCAAGAGGGAACTTTAGATATTGGTCCCTAGATTATGTTAACCGAGTTTCATGCAGATCGGTCAAACTTCCTAGGAAGAGATCGATTTGAAGTGTTTTTCAAAAAATTCAAAATGGCGGAAAATCAATATAACTGGAAGTTATGGGTTCTTGGGGCAAATTTGTTCCTCATGAAGAGAGGCACCTCTGTGCAAAGTTTCATGTCTCTACGACATACGGGGCATGAGATGTGCCCATTCAAAGTTTGCAATTTCAATTGGTTGGATTGACCAAGTCAGTGAGAAGAAAAACGTGGAACACACACACACACACACACACACACACACACACACACACACACACACACACAGAGTTTTCGTCATTTTAAGATATACATTAGATGCCAGTATGTGCCAGTAGGTGGCGGTGTGGTCACAGACAATGGTCTTGAGATGTATCTGTTGTGGAGAACATAGCTTGCGTGTCTGCACAACTCAGCAAAGTCTAATAAAACTACACCAGACAGTTAATATAAAGCCTGTGAACAGCGTTACTTAAAACACATTATTACTATTCTCATGTTCTGTACACGAAGCAGCACAGTTCAGATGCACAGAACTGAGTTGAATGTAATCTGAGTACAATCCAGTCCATTGATGCAGGAAAATATTTAATCCCTCCAATAAACCAATATTGGCTTTAAAAAAACACTGTCTTTACTGTCTTTTTAAATTGCTGGAAAAAAGAGTAGAAAGCCTGACAGGATGCAAAACCCCTTTGGGAAATGCTAATAGGGCAGCCCCTACAGGTCCGTTATGTCTAGCAAACCCCATCCGAAAATAGAGACATTTAAGCCTAATTACCTTGCAAACATGAAATTATACTCTTTAGTTACCAAACAAGACCTTGTCCAAATAAATTATACCAACACTTCAATTCGGCTCGTATATAACCTCCTGAAAAGCATTATAGAAACGTCACTTTTAAAAATGCTACTCGCCATATATGAGGTGACTTGTAGTGGATTTGTGGGGACACTGCTGGAAACAAAACATATTAATTTAATTTTCATTGGTGCATGTCGTGTTAACAGTGTGTATGTAAGTAGAGTATCATAATAAGTTCTTTACTGTGATGTTTAAAGCTAAATGAGAAAACATAAAAGTCCCAGATTTTTGAAGGTAGTTTGGCAGGACGCTGTGTGTCTGCGCACAGATCAGATGGGGTTTGGTTTGCAGGCGGAGGCGGAGTTTTCTGCCCCAAGTTTTTCAGAGTTTTGTGTCTGAGAAGAGCAGTGTGATTTTTAGGGGGCAAAGTGGAGCAGAAAAAGGTAAGACATCTGGTGCGATATAACTGTTATTCTAGTCAAAGTAACACTGTCAGATCTGACGCGCTAAGTCTTTGCCTCTAGCAGAGCTCACACTGTGGAACGTGACTGTCAGTAAAAACGCTTGGTTGGCAAAAACGAGTAAGACGGATGTTTTTATCACGAGTTTTAGCCTCCTGTCCAGCTGCTGTGACCCTTCAGCAAAGGCTAGGAGCTAAAACAACGAGGGACAGGTTGTCCACACAAACTGCAGCATTAAATCTCTGCAAAGTCTGTTGGGAAGCGTTGAATATTCTCTGCGACCGAGCAAACAAGTTAGTTTATTGTCTGGTAGTTTATGAATGCTACAGATTAATCGGCTGCAATTATTTTATGTGGAAATAACATGTCCTCAAAGGTGATTATCTCATGACTAGTATGTCTTCATAGAGGGATGCATACTTTTGGTGTTTGTAGTATGTCTGATTAGATTTAGGGACTGTTCTTTACTTATCAGAAGAGGGGGTGGCTGGCGCAGACTTTATTTATTTATGTATTTTTTAATTTGACTCTCCTCCAAACTATAAATATTTTTCGTTAAGCCTCTCTGAGTGACTGGCAAAAAAATACATGGCCCTCCCTCCGCCATGAGTTAGTTATTAGGTTTTTATAATTTACCCTGTGATGTTAAAGTTCAGAGCTGAAGATGAAATCCTGAAGTTGCTGAAGTTGTTTGTTTTTTTTTTTTTACCAGATTTTAAATGAGACATAAAATAAAGTGATTTTAATGAAATATCACTTTATTAAGTTCAGTTTTGGTTATGTTTTTTGTCTGACGAAAGCGTGTGTCACACATGATGTGTCCAAAGATCATAGGAAATTTGAAAATCCAATGATAATTTCTGATTTTACAGTTTCAGATCGGCAAGTTTTAAAAAAAAAATGTGCCAGCTGGTTTGGAAGGCAAGTTTTCCTTAAAAATCGACATTAAAGTAAATACAAAATACAACCATTTAAAGTTATATGCCCCTCCATTAAGCCAAAATAAAAAGACATAAAGGCAGATTTCTACTTGTGCATCAGCTCTATGCAGGGTCTACACCGTCGCCTATGCACGTCGCCTACACCGTTGTGTGCATTTAAACTTGTGCGCTGGTGTGTCTGTGTCACTCTGCAGTTACACCTCTACAACACTAGTTGGTGGCAGGGTTTCTGTGAAGTGCTGTAAAGTTGAGTTGATTCAAAACACACATTAAACATGGCTTAATAGATACAGTTTCAAACACAAGAACACAGATTGGCTTCACTATAACTCGTAGGATTCACAGACAAACCACTTCTCTTTTGTCGGACACATTTTCCCCACATAAACAACATGCTAATGTTATTAGCACAAGCCTATGGCATTTTACATCTTATAAATTAGCTTTGGGGCTAGTAGAGATTTTCTTGACTCATATAAAACCAGGGACAACAGCAACATTTAACAAAGTAACGTACAAAATTCAGCTCTATTACAACTCACAAGGTTCACTGACAAAACAACTGTCTTATACTAAACACTTTTTTCCAAACAGATACAACATGCTAATGCTATTAGCACAAACCTGCAGCATTTTACATTGTATAAATTAGCCTAGCGACTAGCAGAGATTTCCTCTACTTATATGAAGCCAGGATAAATCACACACAAGACTTGGGGCCTTTATTGTCCTCACAAATTATTGTTTGTGAGATAAAAGTGAATAAAAGCTTCCTTTCCACTGAGGGAAATGGTTTTAGCTCACAAAAATAGACAGGAGGTCTATGTCGCCACAAGGTGTAGTTACATTTCAGGGGAGGAGCACATCAGGCTACAGCGTAGGGTATGGCGTCCATTTGACGCAGAAGTATAAATCCTGCTTAAGTCCCACCCCAGTGTTTAAAAACTTATCTGACACATCTCCCCCCCTTTTTGCGCCACCCCTCCTCTCTCGTAAATAATAAACAGTCCCTTAACCTGTGTTCTTTTCACTGGAATGTTGTCAGGCTTGTAAATGGTATAATCAATAACCTCCATGTCCAGATTTCATTTATCTGTCTAGAATGAGGATGTAGTGGCAGTTTGATCGACTTTACAAGAGGGAAGGATTTTGTAGTACTGGGAGGATGACATTCTCCTCAACTATGAACAGTCTCATGACTTTTTTTCCTTCAAGCAAGCAGCTCTTGGATTGTGTATGAGGGATCACCAAGGAGGAAGCCTACATCTTCCTTTTGACACCAGACTTTGGTTTCTCAATAACGTGTTGCAAACCTAAGAAAAGAGAAGTAAACTCAGATTGTCTAACATATGGAGAATTCTGAGCAGATGCTGATACGAATTACTCAGCTCTGGGTGGAATACAGTAACGACATTTTCACTCTGGCGCTCACTGATTTTTTGGCTTTGCCATTAACAAATGTCACGGCCAACCGGAGGGGTTTTGTGAAATAAGAGGAAAACAGTTTGTACGTAGCAAAAGAAACAGCTGTGTAATCTTGCTGTGAAGCTTTTAACGTAGGCTACATTTGAATTGAGTTGTACACTTTGATTCTTCCCTCTGAGGTGAGCTGAGCTGGGGCTTGGTCCACTCCTGTTGTACAGCCTGCCGTCATGGCTCGGTACCTGAGCTATTTCACCACTGTGGGCGATAAGGAGCCGCTCCGGTGGGAGGATGAAGAGTTACACGAGAACAGCGAGGAGCTGAGTCCAGCCACTGGCCAGTTTCCAGTTACGCTGTCCTTCAGGGAGTCACTGCAAAGGCTCTACAGCTCCGACCGGTTCCAGGTACGTCACTCTAAGCTTTTCAGTGCATTTGTTAATAGGCAATGTCAACGGTCCATCATGGTCTCTCCACAATGATGTCACTGTTGGAGGAACAGATATGAACAATACCAATCAGTCCAAGGGAGCCGTAAGAATGTTTAGGAACCTCACAGTTTGATTCTGTTTCAGGAGGGCTATGATGCAAGTATAAAACCATTATCGATGCATCAAAATTTTAGAATTCTGTACATGAATGATTGTGGGTGTGACTTCTTCTTTACCATGTCCCTCCCCAAAGCTACAAATATTTTTCCTTAAGCCTCTCTGAGTGAGTGGGGGGAAATACATGACCCTCCCTCCACCATAACATATATATATATATTTTTTTATATTCACACCAAATGTAGGTATTGGAGCTGATGCAACAAGCAACAGCATCGAGGAAGTCATCACCTAAACAAACAGCTGATTACTTAAGCAAAATGCAGGTTCTCCTTTAATATTGCATCATCACACAAGCTGTGTGTGCACTTCAGCAGAATATGGGTGCATGACAGCCACCTGTCCGACCGCACAAAACCAACAAAATTTAATAAGCCTACACATCACACACCTCTGCAAACACACACATACACACATCACAGTGAACACACATTGACAACGTGTGCATATAAAGACAGTTTTCCTAAATAAACCATGACACACACAAAAGTGGTAGCAGCAGCCATAATAATACCTGTAACTTGGCACAGTGGTTGTTACTGGATTTTGAAGTTTAACCCTTTGTTGTTTGAAAGTTAAAAGTTGAAAATAAATTCTTGGGGTTAAAAAATGCCTAGTTTTTATTGTCATACATGCAGGAGCTCAGATTTCTTTTTTTTTTTTTTTGTACAAATGGTTTTCTATGGCAAAAGTTTAAATTAATCATGTAGAACAAAGTGACTTTGATAAAAAAAAAATCACTATTTTAAGCTTAGATGTGATTATGTTTCCCAAAGGAAGCCTTTGTTGTTACGATGTGTTTAAAAATCTGATGATAATTTCTGTTTTCACAGCTTTTAGCAATGATAAACTGTGTAATTTTAGCGATTTGCTCTACCAGGTGAGCAAATGGGTGCCCCAATTTGAGCAATTGTTAAGGAAAACACACTTTCCAAACCACCAGCAGGCTTTTCGGGTTAGAGTGTATTTAAAATGAATAAAAAATACAACTGTTTAAAGTCACATGGTTGTATGTCCCCCTCCTAAGCCAATCTTTCAAGAGAGAATCGTTATCATTTAAGAATTGATTTTTTTTTCTCCCAACCCTTGTTGGTGAAGTCTTCAGATTGCTTGTTTTGTCCAACCATTGTTCAGAAGATATTCAATTTACAATGATACAAAACTCAAAGAAGCAGAAAATTGTCACATATGAAAAGCTGGTACCAGGAAATGTTTGGCATTCTTATTTGTTTTAGCTTAGTACATATGTATGTCCCATTCTTGTGAATGTGATGTATCAGGAACACCTTGGGGTATTTTTTTCTAAATTGGCACAAACGTCCACTTGGACTCAGGGATGAAATGATAAGATTGTAGTAGTCAAAAGTCAATTTCATTTTGGTCTGTCTCATTCTCATGAAAACAATATCTCAGGAACACCTGGAAGGAATTTCTCCAGACTTTACACAAACATCCACTTTGAGTTAAGGATGAACTGATTTAGAATTTGGTGGTCAAAGGTTAAGGTCACTGCGACCTTGTCCATCGCATCCTCATGAATGTAATATCTTAAGGAAGACTTAAGAGAATCACTTCAAATTTGACACAGACGTCCACTTTGATTCCAGGATGAACAGACTAGAATTTAATGTTCAATAGTCAAGGTCACTGTGACCTTGTGCCATCCAATTTCTTAAGCATGATATCTCAAGAAGGCCTTGGGCCAGTTTCCTCAAATTTGGCACTTTGCTTTGACTCCAAATGAACCGATTAGAATTTGGCAGTCAAAGGTCAAGGTTACTGTGACCTCACAAAACAGGCTTTTGGCCATAATTCAGGAATTCATATGCTAAGTATGACAAAAATTTCAAACAAATGTCCTGTAGGATAAAATGATTAATTGATGACATTTCATATCCAAAAGGTCAAAGGTCAGCTTAATGGTGACATCATATTGTCCTACAGAAACACTTTTCTGGCCATTATTCAACATCATAACTCAAGAAAAGAAGAGGAAATATTTGGTCAGTTACAAAATTGGTGACACTAATCTTCGGTGCCCACCTTGAAACTGTGCTGGTTGTATAGATCTTCTTTGCTGTCGGGGGGAAGATGTGTGTGAAGAATCCGTGATTTCACAGACGTGGATATAAACTGTAACTGCAACTAGATGGGTTTGTGGAGGGATATAACTGCGAGCGGTAATTCTAGTTTTACTTTTCAAACAAGAAGGCTTCAGACCCAGCTGACGATGACTCAAGGGACATCACTTGAGGACATTTATTATTAAAAAAATTTATGTCCCTCTTGAGACTTTTTTCACATATGCAGTAGTACTCCATAGCACCTTGGAACCCACTTTGATGTATAGGATCGGTGCACTTGCCTTTAAAGTTAAAAGAGAGGCCCCTTGTATGAATGTCTGACTTTGCTTCCAGGTGTTGGTGGTGTGTTTGGTAATCCTCGATGCCTTTTTTGTTCTGGCGGAGCTGCTTATAGATCTGGCTGTTATCGAGTTGAAACATAGCCACACTGCTTCTGAGGTGAGACACAGATTTGTCCCCATACTCCAAGCAAACTCCCAGACCTTTATGTAATACCATTACTGACACAAGTTTTTTTGCAGGTGTTTCACTACCTGAGCTTGGCTCTTCTCACATTCTTCATGGTGGAGCTGTTTGGTAAGCTGTATGCTTACCGCCTGGAGTTCTTTCAACACAAGTTTGAGGTGTTTGATGGTCTGGTGGTGGTGGTTTCCTTCGTGTTGGACATTGTGGTCCTCTTCCTTGAAGAAGCCTTTGATGGAATGGGTCTCCTCATCCTGCTGCGACTCTGGAGGGTGGCCAGAATTATCAACGGTCAGTAGCCTTTGTCTGAAAGGATGTACAATGAAAAGTATTCCTATGTGTGGGTGAGGGAATTGGATGGGGGTCATATTGCACTTAAAGGGCAATCTTGGAGCCCATTGGCCTTGTAAGATGATGATATAGCCTCTGGGGGCAACATACAATTTTGGGGGTTCCACTGAAGCCAGCAGATATCCAGGCCAAGACTTCCTCTTCTCTGCGTCGGTCATAGTTGACAGTTACATTAGCAACTTAAGACAGATCCAGACAACATTTTGGCTAATTCAGGCATCAACAGCCTTTACTATCAAAAGAGAATATACAATCTGATAATAATGAACTGAAAAGTTGAAACCTTTCAAAAGAAGGGTTTATATACTGAGATTATGTGACACTTAGACTGAACACGGGTGGACTTTATCTAACAAATTCTGTGACTTTTGATGGTAATTGGTAAACACCAGGTCTTATTTAGGGACGTCATAGCAGGGGGTGAATACATATGCATGCACCACCTCTCAGTCTTTTTATTTTTCATTTCACCTCACCAATTTTGACTGTATCGTGTAGTTCCATTGCCAAAAACTTCCAATAAAAATCCATTTAAATTACAGGTTGTAACACAACAAAATAAGAAAAAGGCCACAGGTGAATACTTTTGCAAGGCACTGTAGTTGCTTCACATGGCAATGACTGTGTTTGAATATATTGCAGGTATTCTGGTGTCAGTGAAGACCCGTGCAGACCAGAGGATCCACAAGCTGAAGGAGAGCTATGACCACCTCGTTCGAAGAGTCACAGAGCTACAGGAGCGCACTGATAAACTGGTGATTCCTTACAGCTGCTTCATACTAAATTAGAAAGGTTCACATTTACTTCAGTGAAAAAAGGAGTTCAATGTATCAAGTTTCTTATTTATATTATAATAAGGAATTTATGTATTTGGTGTCTTCAGGGCTGTAGCTACAATTGAGACATTTTGAGGTCATGTGACAACCTGGGGGGACTTTCTGTCCTACAGTTCAAAACTGATACATGGTGGAGATTGAATCAGCTCATTTTGTTGCTTTTAGACTCAAAATATATAAATTTAGCTAATGTATAATAAAGCTTTAGCATGTGACCCAGAATTTTATTTCTGCTCATTAACTCAGTTTTCAAGAAAATGGACGGTATTAAATAATTGATGTAGCTATTGTGAAGTCACCCATTGATTTGGGGACTCCCGTTTTGAAGCCTTGAGTTTGGCATTTTGGCCATCGCCATCTTGGATTTTTGGAGCCTGAATTGACCTTAATTGGACGAGAGGGTGAAGACAGCCCTAACACTAGGTGCTACCTTGGTTAGCAGTGCATCAGCTATGGTGATAATGCTGATGCTAATATTGGTAGGGGTAAACAAGATTAAAGTCATTAAACAATTAAGCGGAAGAACTGAACATCCAACCCCTTAGAGGGTGCTCTGGCACAACTAAATGCTGAACAACACTCTTAGGCAACCAACATTTAACAGTTAACTTACATGAACTTACAATACATAGAAATAGCGACAGCTGTAGCTTCACCCATAACCTGTGAATCTGGGGTTACGCCATGGTTACATCAGGCCCCCAAGAAGTGCCCTGGGCATTGGAGCCAATTTTTCATAGTGGCCAAACCGTTTAATTACACTGTCAGGGGATGCCCTGCAGCCCATGAAGACTTTCGCATTGACTTACAGTACAGACCAAAAGTTTGGACACACCTTCTCATTCAATGCGTTTTCTTTATTTTCATGACTATTTACATTGTAGATTCTCACTGAAGGCATCAAAACTATGAATGAACACATGTGGAGTTATGTACTTAACAAAAAAAGGTGAAATAACTGAAAACATGTTTTATATTCTAGTTTCTTCAAAATAGCCACCCTTTGCTCTGATTACTGCTTTGCACACTCTTGGCATTCTCTCCATGAGCTTCAAGAGGTAGTCACCTGAAATGGTTTCCACTTCACAGGTGTGCCTTATCAGGGTTAATTAGTGGAATTTCTTGCTTTATCAATGGGGTTGGGACCATCAGTTGTGTTGTGCAGAAGTCAGGTTAATACACAGTTTCCTAGCAGCTATTTGACCATGAAGGCCTGATTGGCGCAGTCTCCTCTTAACAGTTGTTCTAGAGATGGGTCTGCTGCTAGAACTCTGTGTGGCATTCATCTGGTCTCTGATCTGAGCTGCTGTTAACTTGCGATTTCTGAGGCTGGTGACTCGGATGAACTTATCCTCAGAAGCAGAGGTGACTCTTGGTCTTCCTTTCCTGGGTCGGTCCTCATGTGTGCCAGTTTCGTTGTAGCGCTTGATGGTTTTTGCGACTCCACTTGGGGACACATTTAAAGTTTTTGCAATTTTCCAGACTGACTGACCTTCATTTCTTAAAGTAATGATGGCCACTCGTTTTTCTTTAGTTAGCTGATTGGTTCTTGCCATAATATGAATTTTAACAGTTGTCCAATAGGGCTGTCGGCTGTGTATTAACCTGACTTCTGCACAACACAACTGATGGTCCCAACCCCATTGATAAAGCAAGAAATTCCACTAATTAACCCTGATAAGGCACACCTGTGAAGTGGAAACCATTTCAGGTGACTACCTCTTGAAGCTCATGGAGAGAATGCCAAGAGTGTGCAAAGCAGTAATCAGAGCAAAGGGTGGCTATTTTGAAGAAACTAGAATATAAAACATGTTTTCAGTTATTTCACCTTTTTTTGTTAAGTACATAACTCCACATGTGTTCATTCATAGTTTTGATGCCTTCAGTGAGAATCTACAATGTAAATAGTCATGAAAATAAAGAAAACGCATTGAATGAGAAGGTGTGTCCAAACTTTTGGCCTGTACTGTACATTGTGAAAGAGACATCTGTAAATCAGTGGATACATTTTTTTGAGAGTCACAACCTGTGTGAAATGACTCATTTCACTATAAGGATTCAATTAATTCAGTTCAGTAACAATTGGAAAGTCTAGAAGAGCCACATGATTGAATCATTTTATCCCCATCCATGTTAGCGGAGTGCTAAACCACAAGTAGCCAGCTTGGCCAGCAGAAGTCTCTAATGGGCCTGCTCTATGGGTCCCACAGTGCAGAAGTAGTTCAACTGCCAAGTATAAAATTACCAGGATGATCAGTTGAACCATTTTGGCTTCATGTGCCACTGAGTAACTTTCATAGAAATGAACAGGGCCCCAGCTCCAATGTGTACTCTCTTTACACACCCATGGATTACATTACCCAATCAATGTTGTTGGCATGGTCGCGACTTATCTTAACAGATGACACCCACCTATCACCCAGAGTGGCCACATCCACCCTTAAGCCTTAATATTTAAATGAGTGAGTTATACAAAAAACCACCCCCTGTACAGTTGTCATGAACAGGAAAATTTGCTATAGAGACCAAAACTGTTTTTTGTATCAGGCTGTAAATATGTTTATTTCTGCTGCAAAGTTGGGCACTTTTACATGATCCTCAAAGAGGATTGACTCGCTCTTGGAGCCAGCCTCAAGTGGCCATTAGAGGAACTGCAGTTTTTAATATTGACTTTATTTTTCAGCCCTGGATGTTGCCACTTGGTCAAAAACTAGTTTATTCCATCTTAGGTTTTAATTTTTTAGCACTGGCATTGGTTCTGTCAGTCATGATGACATTGTACTCATTAAAGTACTGGAGATGCTGAGGTCTCAAAATGTGGCAACGCCAAAAATAGGTCCAACGGGGGATCAAACTTGCACAGTCAGACCCTCAGACAGGTTGTGCATACTGCACCTTCCCTGGACAAGACCTTGGAGAATCTGGACATGAGTTTGGACTAACACAATTTAAGTGACAGCAGGTGTAAAAGCTTTAGATGAGGTCCAGCAACAAACTGACTCTCCTTTCTGTCTCCATCTACCTTAGGAACAAGAGAACCAGAAACTTCAAGCCCTCCTGAAGAAGCACAGCATAGACTTCTAACTCATCGACCATACTGTTGAGGAGCTGCCATTCAGTGTCATTTTATCATGTATCTTTCTGCACTCTTTTAAACTATACATTCCATGATCAACTTATATTTTAGACCTGATTTCAGTATTCCTTGTATTTGTTACCACATTACCTGAAGAGAAAGCATCTTTTTGAATATATGTATAGTATAGTAGATCCATATCCAGGTTTCCTGTCATTATACTGATGGAAATCAGTTAAAGATCTGCATATATGTAATGAATGTCAGATATTCAGATGCTACTGGATATCACTCCATAAAGCTGCAAGGCCATGGCCTTAATTTCAAAGTAAATATTTGTTCTCACACTGATGAATTGTACATAAAATTAATATACATCTGCTTAGTGACATTTAAAAGTACTTTATGTTGTGTAAAAAAATAAATAAATAAATGAATTGGTTTCATTTATTAAAAAACATTTGTTAAATAATCTTTTTACAAACATCCTATATACATTATTTACACAATTTACAGGAACACAATCATACAAACAGAGGGAAGATAAGTCTACATGGAGTGTTCAGACAAAAGGGAAGAAGAAGTCAAAGGGCAGTTTGGCATCGATGGTGGGCATGGCTCTGTAACCAGGAAGAGCGGCAGAAGAAACTGGTATGAAGGTCACAGAGCTCCTGATTGACAAGATGCTGCTGCCTCCAGACAACATGTCCTGTGGGAGGACAAGACAGACAGTAGAAATGATTAGATTGCATCTTTTTTTATTTGTATGTAAAAACCTGGCAGCATTTATGCAAAAGCAAGTCTCACCAAACTGGTGGTGTTGGTTTGGATGACTTCTCTGATGCTCACAATCTGAGCTTGGGGGTTCACCAAGGATCCATATTTGGTCCATTCAATTTCTAAATGAAGTGACAACGGGATGCTGCAACTTTGTGCGTCCTGCAAAACACAAACACTGCTGGATTGTGGACCCACAACATAAAGCACATACTGTGTTTTCATGGAAACACGTACAGTGTGAAAATATACAATATATTTAAAATTCATAAACCAGTCAGATTTGATAATAGGTCCCCCTTATGACTTCTCCAATCAGATGTTGTCAAACTGTGCTCACCCCAGGATTAAAGTTGCTCTTGATTGATACCCAGTCCAGTGGATAGTCTAACGGCGAGTTTCCAAAGGAAGCCACATACAGAGCATGGTTTGGTCCTCTCAGAACATCCAAAAGTACCTGGAAGACCAGGGAGCAGTTGGCAGCATCCTCCAGTCTACAGGGACAAGACAAGCCATCACATAAGTATTACAACATGAGGAAGCACCTGTATCTGTACAGTGATCAGATTTGTTGAGTGTAAGGATGTCCTGCCTTAATGTGCAGCCAGACACAGAGTCCACACCAAACAGGACAGGGGAGCGCCGATGTGGTCCCTGCAGACAGTCCTGGTCCTCAGTACTGTGGAGAAGAGACAGTGTGTCTCTGGGGTCGATGCTTCGAGCAATCCCTGTGATGACAACTATTAAGGACAAACCCTGGGCTTTGTAGCACATCAGAATATCCCCTTTTCATCAAACTCTGTCAAACTACTCTTAACCCTTACTACTACTGCTCACTCATACTGTCTGTAGGTCAAGTTGAGGGAAATCCAGTGTCCAGGGAGGTAAAGGATATTCTGCTGTTTTTGTTCCGGACACAAGAGGTAGTCCAACCACATAACCTGGATTTCCACTGTAGTGGATGACCACCTCCTCCATATCCTCCTGTTTAATACACACAAGATAAAGTACATTACTCACATTAGTCTCAAAACTACTTTTAATTTATTACATTTAAAGTTTGTGCACAATTTATTTATTTTTAGTCAATCAGAGTCTACTAACACGAATGGATAGATTTTCTCACCACCCCATAACAATGTGAAAGGGAAACTTGACTTGCTGTAAGTCTCAAAAATCATTTTGCAGCTTTCCTCAAGAGTAGAGGGTCAGGCAGACTTAAAACCTACAGGATCAACCGAGCAACCCTCATAGCCAATGATCTTTGCTACTGTATTATCATGAGTGTCTGTAGTCTAGGCACAGGTAGCATGCTACGGATGACTACATCATTGGAACACATTCTAAAAAGTTTCACAAATCTGCACTCTTGCATGAAGAAAGCAGATCTTTAACAGAGCTTTCAGTCGTATCTCAGTCTCAAACTTTGTCTCGTCTGACTCGGCTGCTCTAAATTAAGTACCATGGTGAGTGTGTATATGTGAGTGTATTCATACGCAGGCGTGCACAGGGCTGTAGCCAGGTCAAAATGTTAACCAAGGTCTCGTTTCGTTGTTGTTGATTACCATGACTACTAATTCATGCAGGTCAAAATAGCCCAAAGGGGAAAATTCTGTTATTCTACATATTTCTTTATCTCTTCAAGACTTCCTGTACACTCACACCATCCAGACAGGTGCACACAGACTGTCTTTATTGGAAGATCCACATACAAAAGCAGCCCATGGTAAAAGCTGCTGGGGGCCGGACTTTGAGTCCTCAGTGGTAGCTATGGCAGTGGGCAGGTAAACACTGAAGTACCTGTGAGTATATATGTATGTAGGGGCAATAATGTATGTGTTTATGACCAAATGTCGATGTAATCTGTGTATCTGTATGTTTCCCACGTGAGACATTAATATGTAGAGGCTGTGGAATCAAATGTGTTGGTGTCTCTACTATTAGTGTTGGTATTCAACACTTAATCCGAATGCTGTGTAAGACCTTATACTATTAAATTGTTTATTTAAACCAATATGAATGTCGTGAGTATAAAGTAAAAGACAATATTAGGCTCAGCTGTAGGTTTAAAGATTTGTTACATCAGAAATATTACAAACACTTTCACACTAAAGCGCCTGCTCTATCCACTAAGCCACTGACGCCCCAACATTTTATGACTTTAGCCTAGTCCTGTGGTTCCCAAGTGGTCCAGCCACAAGGTCTAAATTTTGCCTTAGTCTTTAATCAAGTTCCACAAAGTTTAATATATTCAGTGTCGTACTTCCATTTGGCCATGTCCTCGAGCCAGGTTGCTGCTGTGTCTGGTAGCTGTACATTATTTATTCATTCTACAGCAGGAGACAGCGCTTCAAAATTTAAGCTTGTGCTGGAAATTTATTCTACTTCAAAACAAAGTGTGTTTTTTACAAACTTGTCACATTCGCGAGTAACATGTGGTCCATTCAGAATGGACCCGCAACCCACTTTTGGTCCATGGCCCACCAGTTGAGAACCACTGCCCTAGTGTATCCATTCATTGCTGCTGGTCTGTTGCCCCCTCGCTGTCTGAGAGGCTTGTTAAAATGTAAACCAAAAAAAAGACAGCTGCCCTCAAAATGCAGTCCAATCCAGAACCAGCAATGACCCCATTCCTCACTGCAGCAACCTTTGAATCATACTGAGCTTTTTTTTATTAAGCCTGTTTTGTAGCTAATACTGTATCTAATCTAACAGTAGTTCTGAATGCAACACAGCGCTCCTAAGATTTCCTTAACTAGAAAACCACCCCTTTTGTGGATAACACTCCACAGTAAGTAGACAATTCTTGTTGAGACACTACCTGGACAAATGTGATGTGAAACTCCTGTTGCGGGGACAGCGCAGCTTCACGGACAAATCCAAGCACCAGAGACACCGTCACATTCACTACCTCACCGGCTGGATTGTACTTTATCACATAGGCAACCTATGGACACAAAAATATGTAGTTTGTCCAACAGACAATGACTTCTTCTATTGGCCAGTGTTTTCATTTTATATCTACAATTTCATTTTATATCTACAATTTCAGTCACTTGTGTGACCTATTCAATGAGTAATGTGGATATAATGATTACAAGAGTATAGGCAAATAACAGAACAGCTACAACCGTTTGGTAAGAATTACATTAGTTTACTGTAATGCAGCCTTTAAAACCAGGAAAAGACAACACTTAAGATGTTACAATGTCCAAAATCTACAGTGACATTTAGTCTCATATCATGATATCAATATAATCGATATATTGCCCAGCCCTACTCCATATGTTTTTACATTGGCAGCTTTTAATCCAAAAATACAGGTAGGGCCCTTCAGAATGTTGTGTTGGAGTGTGGGTGACTCACCTTCAGCACCACATTAGCACAGAGGGTTGGCTTCAGGAGAACAGGGTTGAGGATTTCTCCATCACTCATCTTTAGCTCTGTCTGAGTCCCATCTACAGACTGCAGGATGACTGAGGCCAGCTCCACAGGAACAACCTCCAGCAATGTCACAGACAAACACATTAGTCCACTTTTATTAATATTTAACCCAAATATCTAGCAGATTCATCTTTAGTGTACAGAGTTACAGTTTGTATACTGTCAATGTTACAATTGATTTTATTTCAGTGCATTACAGGAAGCCATTCATTTCCATTTTTCAAAGCTATGTTGTTATAATGAGGTAATTAAAGAGGACCTTTTATGCTCATTTTTAGGTTTACACTTGTATTTTGGGTTTCTACTACAACATGATTACATGCTTTAATGGTCACATACTTTATTTTCCTCACACTGTCTATACTGGAACACCTGTAATCACTCTCTATCTGAAATGCTACGTTTAGGTGCCTATCTCTATAAGTCCCCCTCCCAAAAAAGCCTATTTTGCTCTGATTTGTCACCATTTCCAGATCTTCCTTATCTTGGGGTCTCTGCACCATTACTGTAGCCAGTGAATGACTGTAAAGGAGAATAGTGCCGAAACTACGTCAGACAGGATCGTGGGTGGAACGGGTGTGACATTTTGACGACATGTTATATGTGCAACCCACTGCCGGGAGATTTAAAAGGTAGCTGATAGCCATTAGCAGCTAACTCAAATAAGAAGAACAGTGACCAAAAATGTCTGCAAATTTGGAAAACAATGAGATCCGGGAGCTTCTTACCCTCCAAGCAGACAACAAGATCAGCTGCCATATAACAGTGACGGTAAATGGTTGTTATCGCCATGTTAATGCCATTGTTATTGTTTATAAAGTGCTGTCGATGCTTACAGTATATGTCACATGTCACACCAAAGACCAATGCTGTTGTATTACATGTCATGCTCATCACACCTCCTTTGCTTCCCTGATCCCAGCATGCAGTCTAAAATCACACACTGGAGCAACATGATGCTGCTGTCATTTGGTTCTGTGTAAAAACGCATAAACTAGGGAATTTGTATCGTCCCTATAGTGTGATCTCTGTGTAACACGTGCTGTTGTAACGTTATACATACATATTGCAGAAAAAAGGAAAAGCATAAAAGGTCCCCTTTAAAGCACAGACTCATCAAAACAGTTTGCAGTGCATCAAAGAAACAGTAAAAGCAGACAGCATCTTCACTGTGGTGGATTACGTGTCTCGATATGATATGACAGATCCAATAGATCAAGATTCAAGTTCCAATTGATTTATTTTCATACCATGCTGAAATGAATGGAATTCCATGAAAGGTAGAAAGAACAGGTCTAACTAATGACAAATGACACTTCTAGTATGGTTTGATTAAATAGTTTGCAGAGCAAAAAGTTCAGTGTGTTGTCAATGCAAATGTGAAAATAACTAAATACTTCCCTCTTCTTAGTAAATGCAAAAATGTTTCCTGTCCTCATATTGCAGCAGTTAACCTCAGCTTTTTGTGTCCTATTGCACTATGTGGCATGTGACATGTTTTTGGGGGCTGTATGTCTTTGCGCAAAAAGAATGTTGGTGTCTTGCTAAATTTCCTGTTTAGGCATATGCATGTTAAAGTTTTTAACACAGACCTTGATGCAGCTCCATAGTTATTTTAAAGCAACCAATAACACCTGCATGTTCCCCAGACTTCCTCTCAGCTGGGTTTCAAAACACCAACACTGAGCTGGGAGGTCATTATGGGATTTGGAGGCTCTATTGGGAATTAAAATGAAAACCAGGGGCGTACCTTTAAAAGTGTATATCAGCTAACCAACAAAAACAAAATATAATATCAAGTAGGGTGAAGACAAACAGCTCTTCACATCATTGCTTTATACACATTCAGTATATGAAGGCATCATTTGGCATAAAGTATTTAAAGAAGACAAAGTTGTAGCATTTAACCTCTGATGCTTACTTGACTAAAATGATTATTCACTGATCAATATAGTTGTTAAATTTCTGTGGTTCAACTAAAAACTGATGGATTGTTTCAGAGTCAAACAAAAAGCAATCATACTTACAGCTGCATCTTTATTCCTCCCCTGTAGAGTGGAAAAGATTTAGTTAAACATCTTTAATCAACATCAACTGATTCTTTCTTTGTTAAGTTTCTCTTTGTATTTTAAGCATTTCAGTACAGTAGCTTATTCATCTTATAAACAAACATCCCTGTTACCAAATGAATAAAAAGGAAAGGTCCACCCAGAGATGCTTTCTAGCTACCTGAAATAATTCTGGTAAATGTCCATTAGTTAAGCAGGTAGAGGAATATAGCTGAATCAGATTCAGAAAGTGAGCTCACCAAAAAGTAAATTACAAAATGTAAGAGTCCCTTTAATCAGCCCTTTAATCACAGTATATATCTCCTAAGGTGAAATCAAGGTTTTGTCTCTATTATTCTCATAAATATTTCCATCCACACAAGCACTGTTATAGAAAAATCTCCATCCAAATGACAACACAAGACACAACTTAAGTGCTGTCAAGAGCATGCCAAACCAGCACTTGGTTATAAAACCGTAAAATTAAAGCAATGTAAAAATGAAGAAGAAGAAGAAGAAGAAGAAGGAGAAGAAGAAGAAGAAGAAGAAGAAGAAGGAGGAGAAGAAGAAGTTGGCCAACCAGAAGCCTGAAAAAAAAAAAGCTATTGCTTGAAGGCTACCAGTAGGAGTGACCTCCGTAGCTCATTCTGACATCTCTGTTCCTCAATATAGTGGAACAGTAACACCTACATTTATGTAATACATTTTTTTTGGTCATGTCTGCTACTCCCTGTCTACACGTCAACACTGAAAATGAAGTCCCTGAAAATCTTTACCCTAGACAGTTTTACAAAAGATCCATTTTCAGTGACCTAAAATGCAGTTTGCATTTGGACGAAAGGCCAAAATGCAGACCAAAAAAAGCTTCAATTTCAGATATACTCATGTATGTGTGAGTTAATGTGAGACTCACAGCAAAGAGCTGGATGTTTGTGTAGGTGTCCATGCTGAGGGCCCTCAGAGTGCTGCAGTCCTGCTGCAGGACCACACGGCGGGAACACTTACTGCTCTGATCCTTCAGGAACGCTGAGGAGACAGGCAGGAGAAACTAAAGCAACAACACACACACACATACAAATAAAAAAATAGTCTTCTGTTAAACTCTTTTAAGCATGTTTGAAATATAAAATTACAATGATAAGATGATAAAGAGAGTTATTTCCTAAAATGTCAGACCATTCCTTTAACCAACTGAAAACTTTGGATTTTAAATAAATATCTTATTGACACAGTTTGAAAAATAATGGCATATAAAGATGAAATAATCTTAAAAAATGCATGAAGGATTTTCTCCTGTTTTCAAAGAAGCAGAGCTACACCACTTTCCTGAATGTCTGCTGAATAACCCACCTGTTACAGGCTATAATTCAGACCTTTACTGTGTTTTACTTTATTTGTGTTGCACTTTGTACCAAGTCTGTTGTGGGTTATGTATTATGACAGCAGTCATGCGACATATTTAGAGTGTGACTGTGAGGGGGCCAATCAGAAGAATAAAACTCTTAACTGACTTGTCCTGTTTGAAGTTGTTCTGAAGTCAGTTCTTCACATTATGTATGTGTAAGAGTTGCATTTTAGTTTATTTCTATTCACATAATTCATTGATGTTTGTGTTTGCAAGTGTGCCCCCTCCAGAGGTGGTTAGGGTGCTATCCTATAAGCTGCTTTGCATGATGCATGGTGGGGAGAAGGCAGGTGACAACACATCCTGTCACTGACCTCAACCTCAGCTGCTACAGGTGAATGAAACCTGCTATGCTTCAGTTAAAACATAAAGACACTGAACCGATTGCTTCTTGTTTTTATATTATGTTTATTCTGCAGTAACTTCTAAGAAACATTGAATGGTAAATACTCTTGGGAATTATTTTGGAAAGAAGGCTGTGAGTCTGGCACACTGCACCTGCACTCTCTATGTGTGATAAAAAAAAGAGATTGGAAAAGAGGTTAAAGGAAAAGCCCAACCTTATGTTTTTTGCCACTACAGTATGGATGCTGCCTCATGCTGGTATATGGTGTTTTGGAGGGATGAAATGTTCTAAAGATCTTTCTATTTCTGATGCTCTCAGTGTTTCAGTGAGGACCAGTTAAAATCCAGTTAAAGTTATCGTGTGTCGAAGGCTACCAAATACCATAACACTTCAATTAAAAGCCTGGTCCCAATTAAACGTCCAGTTTTTCGGATGTATAAAACCAGGTTGTTGGCTACCCTTGAGAGCTAACGTTAGTCAGCTGTTTAGATTGCCCATACAAATATAAATGTTTAAACTTTTATCAGTATGGCTACATGCTACATATTGTGAGCTGGGTTAGACTGTCCATAATTCAATCCTTCAGTTCATTTAACTAAAACCACGAGCACCGACGAATACAGTGATTCATTCGGATTTACCAGCTTGGTAAAGAAAAGAGACGACAAAAACAAAGGTGGTGACTCCCTACTTCTGAAGCGGTCATAAAGGCAAATTATGTGTCCATTCCTCTATTACTCTGTAAGTTATTTATATTTCTTTAGTTCAAAAGGGTCCTTAGATCAAAAGCATTAAAAGGGTTTTTCAAAAAAGTAATCCAAGTGGTGAGCATTGTTTTAACAGGATGAACAGATGTTGTGCCAGTATGTTGGGTGCTGCAATCCTGGAGTTCTGTAAATGAGTGTCATAACTCTCTCTCTGTCTCTGATGCGCTGTCTCAGAGCTAGATCAAATGAGTGATTCATTATTGATATGTTATCTGAAGCCCAACTTTACACAAGTAATATTCATTGAGGTTTAAATAGACTACTTGATTGTATTTCCCCATGTTTACTGAGCAACAGTTTTACGTAAAAGGAATTAAAGGCTCGTCAATTTTTTTGTGTTTTTAGCTGAGCTAGATCAGAGAAACAGCATCAACGATCTGTTTTAACCAAATGGTTCTCCATGTTAATGAAACTCAGCTCTTGGTGCTGGAGTAACGAGTGAACATGCTTTAAAAGTAAAGTATTTTCTTTTCAAATAAGTGCTGAGAGGTAGAGCTAATTTATAACGATGTGAAGAATGGTTCATTTGGACTCTGAAATGTAACTGATAATACACATTAAAGAAACTTCAAAGTATACATTTTTTTAAAGGAATTTGGTGTGACAGTAGATGGTGGACTGAGTATTTAATTGAGTTAGCACCCTCCCCCTCGTCGACCCATCCACCAGGCCAAAGCAGTCAACCTAAGGGCTGACCACTATGCATGAATGTTACCTGCAGGACTGTTGTCCATACAGTCAGCAGTGACACCAGGAGCTGGCAGCAAGAACATCCCCCTCTGTCCACTCTCTCCTGCTGTCACCATCACATCTCCATACTGAAACCATAAACCAGCAGCAGAGAAACAACATTGCTATTTTGTGATCGTTACAAATATTCAGTCTGAGACAAACAGAGACAGATAAACAGAGACTCGCCTGGTATCCAGACGAGGCTTGGAGCTCTGCAGCAGAAACCTGAACACTGTTCTCCTCTGAGCCAAAAATAAAGCTGGTAAAGTCTTTGAAGAGTGAGTCAAACTTGCTGTCAGTTGGGAGAGCAGGAGAGGGATGAGAAAATCCATCAACACCTGGACAGAACAAACAGTTAGTGACTGAGACGACTGGGAGATGGAGACAGACACATTATAAAGTACTTTGTGACATGCCTGCATACTATTTATAGTCTATACCAGTCTACAAGTAGCCATACAATAATATGCTGCATTATATTTCTATTCTGAAAATTAGAAAAATAACAACAACCTTATCATTTAAATTTAGCACTAAGGTGTATTTATATTTACTAACTGACCGATTGGTTTAAGAGTTAAGTAATAAGTGGTAGTTTCTTTAATAAAGCTTCGGCCACGGGTCATTTCTAATCCAAATAAACGCCATTGATGACTCACGGTTCTGTGAGTGAATGCAGAAGATGTCATAATTAGTCTCCTTCCGGACAGACGACTGTATCTCTGAGTAGCCATCTATTGTGTTCCTTAAAGAGTAGGACGCCACATCGTGGCTGCACAGCTGCTTTGGGCCACTGCAAACAAAAAGGAACAAACACAGAGAATGAGCCGGTACATAAACTGTATGGAGACAGAAATTACTAACATGTGTACCTGTAAGAAACAGTGAATCATACTGATACACAATGGAAAAAAGGTCATTAAATCTGTCCACAAGCAAGCAGACTATTCAACAAAGGGATGTGTTGAATTCATAAGTAAACTGTGTTTCATAAATACATCTATTTCATATGAATTCAAGTTGAACTGAATTAATTTACTGTAAATTATAAAAAAGTGGCCAGACTCAGAGAGTTTATGTATCTCAGCTGATCAGAGAACCTCTGCAGATGTATTGCTGCTATGCCAGAAAAAAACACCTGATCAGTATCAGTAATAACATGAAAAGTTTCTTGTTATAACAAGATGTTTTTAATGTTTTTACAAGATATTTTCATGTTATAACAACAAACTGTTCTTGTTATAACAATATACTTGTTATAACATGAAAAGTTTCACATTATTATTTCTGCTGCATATTTTGTCATATTTTCAGAAGATCCCTCCTTGTTTTTTCAAATGTTCCTCTTTTAACATTGTTTGCTTTTAACACAAAGTCAACACTTCCTCTGTGTTTTACTTTTGTCTTAAACTCAACATAAGACATTTCAACAGCCCTTATTCCATCAGTGCAACAACTTCTTCCAGTCTTGTCACACTCAACACTCCGCTGCTCTCACTTCCTCACAAATATTGTTTTGATCACTAATTATTTCAAGTCACTTCCATTTTGCCACATTCCATCTCTGTTAAGCTGCCGTCACTGAAACAACACTTCCTGCTCAGGTATTTTACATTCAAGGCCTTCCAGGGGCTCAAAGGACTTAACCCCCTCCTAGTCTGGCTCACAGGATGTATAGACTGCGGGTATAGGCCTGCCATTGGCTGCCTATTTCAGACAAAATTCTCATCCCTCTCTGCTACTGCTAGTTGTTACCTTTTTGAAAATCCCTGTCACTACATGGAACTAGTCTCACATAGACAGACCCATCTGTCATTGTAGAGCTGTGTGTAAAACAACAACCTTCAAACCAGCAACCTACAAGATACAATGTCTTGCAATGTTTTCTTTTGGAGGGATTTAGCGTTTTAATGCCTGGCCCGCCTCCCCAAATTCCAAGTTCGCGCAAATGTGGGAGATAGGTCTAGCTATGCAAGACAAATCCCTCTCTAACCTTCTAGGCTTTTAATTTGAAATGTTAGCAGGAGAAGAGTGACTTAATCATACTCAAAAAAAAACTGCAGAGTGTCAGTAATAGGAGTTAATTAGTGAATTTAAAACAGTATTTCTGTTAAAAAAGAGAAACTCAGAGCAGCAAACTGGTGAGTATGACATGACTGTGCTGTAGTACTGATTGAATTAGTGCTGTGGAAAAGTTCATCACATTGAATTTACAATGTGAGCTGCTGGAGCACAGGTAGTTCCGCTCCTCCTCAATGTTTTACCCAGCCACCTTTATTTGCCCATTCTCCGCCATTATTTGAACAGTGTCTATTGACAATTAACAGGAAATGAAATCAACTGTCTTTTATGTTCCATGCTTTCTTACAACAGCGATGCTTCGCAGCTCCTGGATACGTATGAATCATTGGAAGTGTAATGTATTACAGACACAGACTAGCAACCTAGTCCCTTCTCCCTGTGGTCTCGTGGAAGGCTTACCTGACAGTGTCCACTGAGCAGCTGGTGAACAGAGCCACCTCCTCACTACACACTCTGTCACAGCAGCAGTTGATGTCACACACATCCTTGTGCTCGTCACAGGGACACAACCTGTCGACTGAAACACACAACAAGGCTCAGGTTAGACAGACATTCTCACAACAAGGCTAGTTTAGCCACTTGTCTTAAACTTTCCTTAACTTAACAAAGCTACCTACACCTTCTGAGCTAGAGTTGCAGTGACATACCGGTTTCAAGGTATACCTTGGTATTAAAATTGACGGTAATAATAGAGCGTACATTTGCTTATCTGCAGTGTTGGAAAAGAAAAACTGCAACCGTTAAAAAATCTAACCTGCACTTGTTATAAGAAAAAAAAAAGCATTTGCGCATCAACAACAACAATCCAATTTTCATTTACTGATAATGATAATAGTGATTGTGCTATAACGAATACAGTGATACTGTGATATTTTCTGATACGGTCATCATACAGTAAAATCTCATACTGTTGCAACCCTATTCTGAGCTACAGAAATATGATCTTGGTGTGGTTACAGCATATGCAGTATGAAGATATAGTACATGGCCATTATGTGTCTGCAATGTGTGTATACGCAACTAGATATCTGAATGAGCAAATATGTACAATTAGTTACTTTCAAAAGCACATACTTTCTACAGCTTGTTTTTTTTAGGGTTGCACAATACTATCAGCACATCATCGGTATCGACCGCTATTGGCTTTAAAATGAAACAGAATGAGCCAACATGCTTTTTCGTACTTTGCAAAATGAATGAATGTTACATACGCTGAAAAGTATTCTCATCTATAGTCTCCATCTGCTGGTGGGCCATCACTACAAGAGTATGCATGCATAGTACATGATGTTAATTCCACTACAGAAGAGACTTGATGATCACTAAAATTTGGTGGGGAATAAGTGGATATATCGATATTGGTATCAGTTATCGTGTTATAAATATATATTGGATATTTGGGGGGGGGGGGGGGGGGGGGGGGGGGGTCTTATTGTTTGTGTGTTTTATACTTAGATTCATGTACAGTTTGTATTTTTAAAGTTAAAATAATAATAATAATAAACAGATAAGTGGCACATTACAACAAATGCAGACCGAAGCTAATTAGCTTTTTAATATAACACTAAGACTGGAGAACGTGTTTAACAGAGTGGGTTACCGTTGGTGACAGGAGTGAGCAGTTGGCCGGAGACAGGCAGCGGGTCGGCGGGCAGGCTCGGCTGACTGGTCCCCTCTGTGCTGCTGGAGCCCGGTGTTGCGGTTGTTGACTCAAACTCTGTAGGCTGCGTAGTTGTGTAACTGTCCGTAACGTTGTATGTGACGCTCTGGTCACCAAGAGTCGTATTCCAGTTGTAGCTTGTTGTATTTTCATTGGAAGAGACGGCAGTAAACAAGAATAAACAGAGTAGGACTAAAGTGGACCACAGCGCAGCAGCTGAGACCGCCATCTTTGTTTTAACCGTTGCTATGGTTCTTCTTCGTCTATTATTGCATTAACATGTTACTGCCTTTAATGAAGCATTACCGCCACCTGCTGTTCAAGTAAGGAATTGTTCCTGCTCAGCCGGATAAGGGAAGGAGGTCCTATGGGCGTTTGCACTGCGGTTTGTAGGTCTTTTCTTTGTCTTTTCTTTTATTAAATTATTCTGCATGAACTATAAAAAACATGCATACATACACTATTCAATTACATCAATAATTTCTTGTTTTCGTTTATATTTTTGTCATACACAGGTATGCAATAAAATCTATGCTGATGTTGCCTAATACCAAGTCTCTATTTAATCATGTGACAAGATGATATGATACAGTAGTTAGTTTAGGTGCAAAATCTTGAAGAGCTGACAGACTGACAAGCTGAGCACATCTACAAGCCCAGCAAGCAGTCATGCCTTTTAAACAGAAAAGTGGAGGGAAATGAACAGGAGGAAAACAGTATATTCCTTTGGCTTTTTATAAACAGTTGCCAGTGATGTGTGTGCACCTTAAAACTAGTAACTAGTGTGCACTGAGCCCGTCACAATTGCATGCACTGGGGCCCTTGGTAACTACCTTACGTCACTGGCGGATATCCTCGGGTTTATTCAACAAGGTTTTGCAATTGGCCTCAGGAACTCCTGACCCCTTTAAAGAAGATGGTGAATGATGATGCTTCAGTCAATTTACACTACATTTGAAAGATGAGTATGCAAATTCCAAAAACACTGCCCCAACAAATCAAATGCAATTTCCTTTTTCACAGATAAAATGTGATAACTAATGTAGAAGGAAAGTGAAAAGATAACTAATGTGTTGTGAATTTATTACCTGAAAATCATTGTTGACTAACTTTTCTTAATAGCACTTTTTTGGTCTATTTACTTAATTAGCTTTTATATGACCATGATCATTTTTGTCCTCTTGGAGGCATAGGAACAAAAACACAACTTTATCATATTATCACCACATAGAGATGTGATGGTGAATGTGTAAGCAAACAATTTTCCATTTGCACATCCAGCAGACACACAGTAACATCAGCATTTAATGTGGTCTTTTTTTGGGGGCCCTTATGAATCGAAGTCCAACAATCCCTCTCCTTGTAGCTCTGGCTTTATCTCAGATAAATTATCTTGTTAATGCCTTGCTTGGAATCAGTTTGGGATCTTAAGTTTAGACTGCATGTAAGGAGTGTTTTAGGGTTAGCTCTAGTGTTTCTAAGTAGCTACAGACCTGACTGGCAATTCTGTTAAAATTTCTTGTTGCAGTGTTTTCAGTAATCCACAAGATGGCAGCACAGGACAGCAAAACCATGAGTGACATGACTAGAATAATTACATTCTCCTTCCCCCCAGCCGTATTTAAAGTTGGAATGCTGATATGATTAGCTATATCCATTCAGTTTATTCACTCTTAATTAATATGATGTATGAACATGCTGTTTTTGGTGTAAATGGAACAGGGTATTTTTATGCAGTTAGATGTGGACCAACAAGCAAATACAGACTAACTTACGATCTACTTGTCCATTTATTCATTTCACAGGATAATTTGGAGTAACCCTAAAACATTTTACATGAGTGTTGCTGAATGTGAGTTGATGTAGGTAAGTGGAGGACTGTCATTCATGCTGAAAGAAACAATATTATAATGAGCATTTATATACATATGGCTGGGGGAAGGAGGCGAGTGATCAGACTGGTTAAGTGATTAGAGATTCACCATAAAGAAAAAGAGTCTTTGATTGGATAAAATTACTCAAAAATGGATCAGTTGGATGGAAATAAAAGGAAGAATGTGGAGTAAAATGATTGGATAAAAGGCTGCAGACAAATAGCAGGTGTGTTTGAAGAGTGCTGAGGTGAGGTCTCTGGTTGAAAATCTGCTACAGCTTCACAAGTTTGTCCTTTTGGCCTATTGGTCGGCTGATCCCATAGATACATTACATTTCATGTGAGCCAACCCTACAAAGACCTTAAGGTCTAAACTAAAGCATCATATTTGGTGTAGCTCAGCTGATTAAACATAGATGTGGCATTACAAATTGTAATCTATCAATCTATAACATGTTGGAAAATAGTGAACAGCTGTGATTACAAAATCCCAAAGAGATACTCCATTTACAATTACATAAAACAGAGAATGCAGCAAATCCTCACATTTGAGAAGCTGGAATCAGAGAATACCTGTGCGTCTGTGATGTTTGCTTGATAAATGATAAAAAATAATTGCTCATCATATTCTTGGCAAATACATTTCTGTAAATTAACCTTATCAGCTTTCCCACTAGAAAATACAATATAGCTTTGACTCAGGAGGTCGTCAAATATAAGTAGTTGCTAAGCGCTCCACTTTGTTCACCAGCTAGTCTGTGTGTAACCTTTGTGTGGTGTAAAGAGCTTTTCACTGAAAACAGCTGCCTGAAACCAGGTTAATGGAGATGTGAGAGTAAACTAAAACAGTAAAGTTGCGGGCTGTAAAACCAAAACAAATTAGCTGAAATCTGCTAAAACACTGTAGAGGTGAGGGAAACCGCTGGGTTGGTGATAATTCACTGTCAGTTCATAGGATCAACCCTGTTCATATGACACATCAGTTGAAACATTGTGACTATATAAATATTGATTAATGCAGCAGTTAAAGGGACAGTTCATCCCCAAATCAAAATTACACATCTTTCCTTTTACCAGTGCTGCTATTTATCAGTCTAGATAGTTTTGATGTGAGTAACAGAGTGTTGGAGATATTGGCCGTAGCAATGTCTGCCTTTTTTCAAATATAATGGAACTAGATGGCACGCAGCTTGTGGTGCTCAAAGCGCCAAAAATTTGAAAAACTCAACAGCAATGTCTCTTTCCAGAAATTATGACCAAGTTACTGAAGATAATCCGCAGACCTTGTTGTGAGCAGTTTCATGTAGGGACTATTCCCTTTCTACCAAACTACACCCGCAAACAGTATCACTCTGCCAACCGTATTACTGCTCAGAAGGTAGTGTGCATCTACTCAGGGACGAGAGGCTCGCACTTGTGACAGCATGTGATGTAAACATTAATGATGTCCTCCTCGGCTGAGCTGTGAAGTTAGTTAGCTTAGTGGTAGTAGTAGATGCAGGCTACCTTTTGCGCAGTGATACAGTTGGTGAGTGTAGTTCAGTAGAAAGAAAATAAGACTGGATTATCTTAAGTAACCTGGTCATAATTTCTGGAAAGAAACACTGCTGTTGAGTTTTTCAAATGTAATTTTGGGCACTTTGAGCACCACAAGCAGAGTGGCATCTAATTCTATTATAGTGGAGAGAAAGTGGACATCTGTACAGCCAATATCTCCAACACTCTGCAACTCACACCAAAACAGCTTGTACTGATAAAACAGCACTACAGGTAAAAGGAAAAAATATGTATTTGTGTTCTGGGGGCGAACTGTCCCTTTAACGTCACGTCCACAGAGGTGTGTCTGAATAAATGCTTTGAGCATGAAATAACACAAACGAGTGCTTAACGAGTTGTGATATTTTTCAGACATGTTATAGATATACTCATATGAGAACTGAACACAAACACGTGTGCACGCACACACACACACTTACACACACGGACACTCACAGTTATTATCCCCCAATTAGGCCTAAACAAACGGTAGTGACCTCAACCACAGGAGTCAAATGGGGTTCTTCACCTTTTCTTGCTCTCCTGATTCAAATCTGACTCCTTCCTGTCTCTCTTTCCAGCTAATGGATCCTGTGAAAGTTAAATAGGTTTATTTGTTACAGGTATTTCTTTGAATAACTTCGGCAGCCAGTGTTTCCTGTTACATTACACCTCTCTCTTTCTCCCTGCAGTGTCTTCTGTCCCTCACACTCATTAATTAATTCTCAATGGCCATTAAGGCGGCGTGGGCCGGACCACTGATGAATATATTCAATCTGAGTCTTTGTGGATAATATCCAGCTGTCAGGGGGAGGCACAGCTGCACTATGGATGGTAATGTCCAAGGTGTGTGTGTTTGCATGAGAGATAGAGAGTGTGTGTTATCGCTGTGTACTACTGGTGCATGCTTCCATTGTGTGTGTGTGTGTGTGTGTGTGTGTGTGCTGGGGCATGGTCATTGAACGATGAACACATAGGTTATCACAAGGTCACCACCTCAATTGCATTGCATGTGTGTGTGTGTGTGTGTGTGTGTGTGTGTGTGTGTGGTTGGGTGGCAGTGAGAGGAAGGAAGTCTAATTAGAGCATTAATTAAGAAGCAAACGGTTTATTGAATAAATCCTGTGGTCATTAACAGAACACACAGCAGCCACCCTCCTGCTCTCAGTGTTTTCTCCCTCTGCTCTGATGTCACCGTGACAACGCTGCTGGAACTTTGGACTAACAGACCAGGTATTCACTCAGGCCTCAGTGTGAGAGCGTTTGCACACCTTTGGTTTGTTTGCTGTGGTCCGAATCAGTGACCAGTTTGTTGCAATGTTGTGTACTGTCTCCAGTTTGGTTTGTGTTCACACGGCAGTTGGTCGGAATTTCGTTGTTGGAAACCTCATGGTTTCTCATCTTTCCACATTGAAAATGGAGAGACAGCTGCATCACATTTACCACTTTAGGCCAACATGAGGTGAAATGAGCCGGAAACATTTCCAAAGATCCATCAGGTGTGCCTGCGGTCTTCAACACAACTTACAAGTGTTTAGCACTGATGTGATACAGAGGGCAAGCGTAGGCTTTTTGTAGCCAAAGTACAAGCACAGTACAGCTGGCTACAGGAGATAGTTTAATCCAATAAAGGTGCAAAGCTTCCTCCTGCTGGGTCGCATCAAGGTTGGATCAAGTTCTCACCACAAATAAACCGTACCAAAGTTTGTTTGTGACCAGAGTGAGATCACCTCTTTAACAAGTTCTAGGTCAGATTGTTTTGGTGTGTGTTCACACCTGCCCAAATGGACCACACCAAGGAGGTTAACCCTCCATCGTTCGATTCAACTGAAGTAACCAAGGCAGGTTTGAAAACTGCCCTTCCTAAAAGACTTAAGGATTTTCAGATGCGACAAAGAGCCAGTGTCCTCACATCACTTCCAGTCGTGCTCTTGGCGACTGGAACTAGACTAAGTAAGTCACTGAAAATTTCTTTCAGTGGTTTTCATGAAAATCTGAAGCAGTTTCCATGGGTTAAAAACACACCAAGCCTACGGTTGTCTGTCGGTCAACGTTGGGCCATAAGTGAGCCTCTGTCACCCTCATCTTTGTGGTGTGTCCTGCACCTTCACCCCTTGTCAGTCCCTGTCGGGTTTTTTCAGAGGAGCCCATCGGAAAATGAAATTGCTCTGACTGGCAGTTTAGCCAAAGACGGTGGAAAAACCAAGACGATCCACTGCGAGTCAGTTTCCTGTATCAGTGTCACGTGGGGTTCACGACCACCACGCCCCTTTAGGAGACTAACAGCAGGTCCTGAGTCCATTGACTTCAGTGGGAGAAATGAAAGTGATTACAGATTATGGCTGATTCTTTCGCCCCATAGTCACGGAAGCAAATACTGGACCCATTTATCACAAGCCACATATCTTCAGAACATTCCGACACCCAAATGGCAAATTTCAGACGGACAAATCAGGAGAAAATTTACTTTGTTCAAGACCTGTCTCTGTCTCAACAACACACTCTCGTGAGATCTGGTAACAGATATCTCCTCTCTGGTGCTGAAATCAGTGCAGTTTCACCAAAGACACTTGATTAAAAAAATATTTTTTCCAGCAGATATCTTAGTTACAACATGATTGAGCTAGCAAAGCAGTTTTGTGTTGCTATGTGTGGTATTTATTCAGTTTTGGGAAATCACAATGTCTAGAAAGCATTTGTGGCTGCAGCTGACAGGGACAGCTAACAGCAGCAGCAAAGCTAACATCAGGACGTCATCTGTTAAAAGCCTCCCGTTGTCGGATACGACATGAAACTACTCCAGTTAGCTCAATCATGTTGTAACTAAGACATCCGCTGGAACAAATATTTTTTTCACAGACCGTTTATTTATTTAGCTTACGGCCCGTAAGTGTACACACATGTTGACAGAAGTGAGGTTGGGATACTCGTCTTTGATTGGCGGTTCTCCATCGTCTTTGATTGGGGTACGGGGGACAATGCCTACTTAGGAAACCGGAAATGTATACCATTTCATACAATGGGAGTATACTGTAGGTGGGCCATCTTGTAGTAATCCAGTATCTTTGGTTCAGCTAAGTAAGAGAAAGAAGAGAAACGGAAGTGAGGAAAGTAAAACAAGAGATAGTCAAGAGGGAGAAAGACTGAAACAAACTTGTCATATGAGGTAAGATTATTTTCCTTTAGCCACTGAACTCTTTAGCAGAAACATTTCCTGATACCGCTGCTTTATCAGTGATATTGGCATCAGACACCAACACAAGGTACCTTTTGCAGCAGTATGATAGGCTGCTGGGCAGCAACAGTTTGAAATGCCACTGGTAACAACGTAACAGAAAGAGCTCGAAAGTCCTGAAAGGGTGGGAGGAGGGAAGGAGGGGAGGTGGCCAGGCCCAACGAACTCCAGACTTTTACCCAGGAGCCCAATGTTTGCTTCCCATGTGAAGGTTGAACCAAACCATGATTTGATGATGATGATTTTTTATTTTTCTAAACCTAACCACACGCTTTTTCTGCACAAGGAATTGAACATAAATATGAGGTGTTTCACCAGTGTTGTTAAGTGTATTTTGAAAAAGACTGTCTGCATTTAATGAGCAGAAACTGTACATTTCCTGTGAAAACAGAAGTGTATTTTGAAAATACATAATGTACGTAACAAACGTAACTTGACACGCTGTTCTTGAATGTCAACAACAGAGGCAAGAGGATACCTTCATATGTAGGCGTGAAAGTTGGGATGAGTACACATTGGTGGTGTTGTGCATGGTAAGTATCATTTGTTCTTTGTGTTGTTAATGTGTTAACTGGCTGACTAGTGCCACAAGGGTCTTCTGGTTTCCCTTTTTTAACGACCGCCATCTGCTGGTGTGGAGAGCTATTTCCTCTCATGCAGGCACAGCGCATACGTGCTGGCTGCTGACTGTAGTCTTTGCGGTGTGTTCATGTGCTACTTTTTGGCTGAGACACAGGCAATGTGAGGCGAAACAATGGTCGGCTATCATTGCAGCTAGTTCTTTGATGTGGGTTTGGTGTGTCTGAGACTTAAATCAGTATTCTAAGAAAAATAATGATTGCTACATCACTTGCTATTAGAATTTGAACCGTTCAATATCTTAACAAAGTTAAACAAAGAAAAACTACAGTTTACTAAAAGAGAGGTTTTAGGTTCCTGGCTCATTTCTATCAGACATCATAAAATGTTGGAGACTGACAGAAATGGACTCACACATGCTGCGTGCCCTTCACTGTGCTTTGCACCATGTACTATTGCTTCACAGGAAACAGTGTCCTTAGCTGTAAATCTGCTGCCTTCAACCTGCTGTAACTCACCATACAAAGCATGTACTGTATGTGTGTGTTTGTAGTGTATCATGTCCCAGTGCTACAGAGCACCACCTCTGCTCCTCTAATCCTCTCAGCCTATCCCCCTCTCTGTCTCCATCTCCATCTATCTGTCCATTTATCTGTCCATCTCTCATCAGGTCATCGTCTCTACTGTTTCTGCCTTCAAACATCAGTCCTCTCCCTCTGCTGATACCAGTGTCCTTCACAAACACACACATGTGCACATCAAAAATAGTTTGCAGAAGCCTTGGGTTGTATCTTCAGGATTCAAAATTTACACGCAGATACTTATACTGTCGCTCAATATATGAATTAGTATTGTATAGATAGAAAGAAATATAAAGAAGATTCAGTTATCACTGGCTCTGATGTGGCATCCTGTAAAAACCTTAAACATTTGTCACATATACACAAATCCTATATATGTACATTACAATACTGTTAATCATTCGAAAGAAAACATAGTGATTAAATATTTATATTATCTGGAAATGTTGTCTGCATCTTTCTGTGTTTCTCCATAGCCTATACCCTGTCGTCTCCTTTTGTCTGTCTCTGTCTGTCAGTCTGTCATCTCTCTGTCCTGATAACATCATGTTATCTACTCTCCAAATTAAAACACCAGCCTTATGCCCTTCACTGACACGTACCTGCTCTGTGTGTGTGTGTGTGTGTGTGTGTGTGTGTGTGTAGGTCACAATGTTTTGCCATTGTCTTGTAGCAAAGGTTAGAGTCAAAGTGCCAGGTTTTGGTTTATAGTAAAACGTGGAAACAATGCCTTTATCTATTTCAGTGGGATGTATGCAAATAGCCTACGCTAGACTTGGTAGTTGTGCATCTAGAAAAGTTGTACTACCGCCAGTACAGTCTCTGAAAAGTCTCTGACAACACAAGGAGGACATTTTATACTAAAAAAGCACTAGCTTTGGAAAACACCATATTACGGGACTGTCTGAACAGCTTTTGGGGGAGACCAGGGGCAATTGCAATACTGAGTGCGTTTACATGGACAGTTTTGTTCCCTTTTCATTCGGAATGAAAGTTCATTCCTATTAAAAGTGATTTTGTAAGCACCAAATTTGGAATGAAAATGGCCAATGCAATTGAAAATTCAATCCGATGTAAGGGGCTGGAATATTCCAGTTATAATTCCGAATGAAAGAATTTCTCTCACTTCTATACACCGCGTTCCAAATTATTATGCAAATGATATTTTTCTCTGATTTTCCTAAATAGTCGATGCAAATGACAGTCAACATAATTTTCAAGTCATCAACTGTTAAAGTTTAATTCAAATGTTATTGAACAAACCTCCCAATGAAAACAGTATTTTTTTCAAAAATAAAAAACTTAAAATGCACTGTTCCAAATTATTATGCACAACAGAGTTTCAACACATTTTCTAGGTTGTAAAGAACTGAAAATAGTCATTTGTTGAATTTGCAGCATTAGGAGGTCATATTTACTGAAATCAAAAGCTATTTCAATCAAAAACATCTTAACAGGTCAAGTTACATTTTAACATAGGACCCCTTATTTGATAGCAGCTTCACAATTCTTGCATCCATTGAACTTGTGAGTTTTTGGAGAGTTTCTGCTTGAATTTCTTTGCAGGATGTCAGAATAGCCTCCCAGAGCTGCTGTTTGGATGTGAACTGCGTCCCACCCTCATAGATCTTTTGCTTGAGGATGCTCCAAAGGTTCTCAATAGGGTTGAGGTCAGGGGAGGATGGAGGCCACACCATGAGTTTCTCTCCTTTTATGCCCATAGCAGCCAATGATGCAGAGGTATTCCTTGCAGCATGAGATGGTGCATTGTCGTGCATGAAGATGATTTTGTTTCGGAAAGCACGGTTCTTCTTTTTGTACCATGGAAGAAAGTGGTCAGTCAGAAACTCCACATACTTTGCAGAGGTCATGTTCACACCTTCAGGGACCCTAAAGGGGCCGACCAGCTCTCTCCCCATGATTCCGGCCCAAAACATGACTCCGCCACCTCCTTGCTGACGTCGCAGCCTTGTTGGGACATGGTGGCCATCCACCAACCATCCACTACTCCATCCATCTGGACCATCCAGGGTTGCACGGCACTCATCAGTGAACAAGACTGTTTGAAAATTAGTCTTCATGTATTTCTGGGCCCACTGCAGCCGTTTCTGCTTGTGAGCATTGGTTAGAGGTGGCCGAATAGAAGGTTTATGCATAACTGCAAGCCTCTGGAGGATCCTACACCTTGATGTTCGCGGGACTCCAGAGGCACCAGCAGCTTCAAATACCTGTTTGCTGCTTTGTAATGGCATTTTAGCAGCTGCTCTCTTAATCCGATGTATTTGTCTGGCAGAAACCTTCCTCATTGTGCCTTTATCTGCACGAACCCGTGTGTGCTCTGAATCAGCCACAAATCTCTTAATAGTACGATGATCATGCTTAAGTTTTCGTGAAATATCTAAGGTTTTCATACCTTGTCCAAGGCATTCAACTATTTCACGCTTTTCAGCAGCAGAGAGATCCTTTTTCTTTCCCATATTGCTTGAAAATGGTGGTCTGCTTAATAATGTGGAACATCCTTCTTCAGTAGTTTTTCCTTTAATTGGGCTCACCTGGCCAACTAATTATCACAGGTGTCTGAGATTGATTTGAGTGATCCAAAGAGCCCTGAGACACAATACCATCCATGAGTTTAATTGAAAAACAAAAAATTTAATCTTTATGACACTTAAATACAATTTGCATAATAATTTGGAACGCGGTGTACACTCATTCCTCTTTAAGTTCATTCCGGTCTTTCTGCACATGCTCGTTTCCTTGCCCTTCTGGTGCAATGACATATATAGCGCACATAGCAACGGGCTGAGATAGAGCAGTCGGACTTGTTGCACTCACCGGTTTCCATTCGCCAAAGCACGGTCTTCTGTCTCCCTTCTTCGACCTACCTCCCTTCTCCTCCTCAGCAAACGAAGCATTAGCAGAACAAGGTTGTTGTCGTACTGCTGCTTCAAGAATATGAGCAAAACAAGCCCGAAAAAGGCACTAAGAACGGCGTCGTCAAGCATCTTGTTATCCGGAGCGAGGACTACAGTGTTTTCTTTCAGTAAATGTAAACACGTGTCATCCGCCCTGCCCCCTATCCAATCAGAAACCTTCCCTGCCCCAAACCTTGCACAGACCGGAATAAAGGCATTTAAAATGATCTCCCGAGTAAACCCTCATTCAGAATGAATATTTCTCATGTAAATTACATGGAAAGACTTTAATTCTGAATGATTTCATTCAGATTTATTTCATTCTGAATGAGAAGCCATCATGTAACTGCACCCACTGTGTTATGATTGCCCCCAACACCATCAAAATGGTGTCTGGCTTCAGTGCCGAACTAGCACTTTTAGCACACATATGTCACCTATAGAATGAGCAGCTACTGAGTGGTTTCATAACAACATTGGAATAGATTTTTTTCCCTAATAATGTTTATCATTATTATTATTATTATTATTATTATATATAACATAATAATGTTTTGTGTTGAGTTTTACCTCAATGTATTTTCTCATATGTATATAATTTGTGAGATAGTCCAGTAGTTTATGTTTTTCCCTCTTAATATAGGAACCAGCTAATTTCTCATGCTTTCAAATTTTTTAATGATTATGAATTAGAAGTTGTCCTAACTTTAAATATCACCATCTTTTTTCAACTATTTTTTTTTTTTGGTTTGTAATCAAAGCCCAGTATTGAAAATTAGATTCAAAACTGGTTGGAGCCATCTGATTTTTTCAGATTTTTTACCAACACATCTTTTTTACATAGAATTGATCAGGTTGTTGATTGTGGCCTGTGGAATGTTGACACAATCCTCCTCAATGACTGTGCGAAGTTACTGGGTATCGGCAGGAATCGTACATGCAGATTCAGAGCATCCTAAACATGCTCAGTGGGTGACATGTCCGGTGAGTATGCTGGTCATGGAAGAACTGGAATGTTTTCAGCTTCCAGGAATTGTGTACAGATCTCTGCAACATGAGGCCATGGTGGCAGATGAATGGCACAACAATGGGTCTCAGGTTTCAAGCCTTCGGTTTTTGTAAATGGTAAATGGACAGCACTAGTAGAGCACCTTTCTAGTCTTCCGACTACTGAAAGTGCTTTTTACACTATGAGTCACATTCACACACTGGTGGCTAAGGCTACCATACAAGGAGCCACCTGTTCAGTATTTTGCTGAAGGGTACTCTGACATGTGGACTGGAGGAACCGGGGATCGAACTCCTGATCTTCCGATTGGTGGCTGACCCGCTCCACCTCTGAGATACAGCTGCCCCATTTCTTCATGGTCTAGCTTTACATTCAAACTGCCATCAGTGAAATGCACTGTGTGTCTGTAGCTTTATGCCAGCCCATACCATAGCCCCACTGCCACCATGGGGCACTCTGTTCAAAGCATTGGCATTAGCAAACAGCTTGCCCACACAATGCCATATATGCCATCTGCCATCTGCCCAGTACACTGTAAACCAGAATTCATAATTTAACAGTGGGCAGTTGCCCACTCAAGTCGGTTACAACGACAGACTGCTGTCAAGTCAAGACCCTGGTGAGGATGATGTAGCAGGGTAGACTGCATCGGCACCTTCATCTTACCTGACCTGTAGTCTAGTGGCACTGATTGGGTGTGGTTTGTGTGTGCAGTGGTGTTGTCTCTGTGTGTGTGTGGGTGGAGGGACTTCACTTGCTGTGTGCCAATGACTGTGGGGCAATTACTGATTGAGGACAGGTGTGTGTGATTCAGATGCTTCACTCCCTGAAAACACTGCTCTATTTCTCATTCTCTGTGTGCTTTTAATCTGCAGGCCAAGGTCTCCCCGACATGCCGCAGCCTTAAGGCTGAGTTGCACCTCCAGAAAGGCCAAAAGTGATGCAGACCTAGTGTATGGCAGCAGTCTGAAGTCAGCCATCAAGTAACGGTTACGTGTGACAATGAAGGACAACTACAGAAGCAACCATTGGCTGCAAAAGTGGACCTTGGCTTGCTCTCCTCCTCCCCCTCGGCAAGTTAAAAAACTGGCATTCCCCAGCCCCTTTGGAACCAAAGAAATGACCATTCCCCCCTCCCCAGCATTAGATTAACTCTGATTTTAATATATGTGTTAAAAACAAAATCATGTTTTAACCCTTTTCAGCATTGTGTTGTCGTTTGCCCTAACATTAATGGGTGTCAAATCGTGAATCAGTAGACCCACTGCAAGAATTGCAGTAAGGGTGTAAGAATGATGTTCCCTGAGATGGTTTCTGACGATTTGTGCAGAAATTCTTCGGTTGTGTAAACCGGTTGTTGTATCAGCTGTTCAAGTGGCTGTTCTCAAAGGATCTTGCCAGTGAAGATGCTGGATGTGGAGTTCCTGGGCTGGCACATAGTCTGCAGTTGCGAGGCCAGTTGGGTGGACCTGCACTTGCATAGCGCCTTTCTGGTCATTCGACTACTCAAAGCTCTTCTTGCACTATGAGTCACATTCACCCATTCACACACACATTCATACACTAGTGGCCAAGACTACCATACAAGGTGTCACCTGCAACTCAGTTTTTACCACAATCACACACCAATAGAACAGCCATCGGGAGCAATTTGGAGTTCAGTATCCTGATCAAGGATACTTCAACATGCAGACTGGAGTAGCCAAGGGTTGAACTGCTGATCGTCCAATTGGTGGATGACCTGCTCTGCCTCTGAGCCACAGCTGCCCCAAATTTACAGAAATGACATTGGAAACAGTTTATGGTAGTGAAATGAACATTCAGTTCACAGACAACAGCTCTGGTGGACATTCCTGTGATCAGTATGCTAATGGAATGCTCCCCTAAAACTTGCGACATCTGTGGCGTTGTGTCATGTGATCAAACTGCACATTTTAGAGGCCTTTTACTGTGACAATCCCAAGGCACACCTGTGTAATTAAGTGCTCACTGAAACAAATTGTGACCAAACTTTGAGAGAAATGTCTTTTGTATGCATTTAAAAAAGTCTTAGATCTTTAATTGAAGCTTGTGAAAAATGGGAACAAAAACCAAAGTGTTGCGTTTACATTGTTGTTCAGTGTACAAATGCATACAGAACACTTCAACCTGCTTACAATTACATTACAGGGCATAATAAACCAGTCATCAAATGTTTATATACTGCTTGTAAATGCGGAAGATGGGGGCTTAAAGTAAAGTGTTGGCGGTCTAACTTTAATAAACATATGAACAGACATTCATATCATATTCACTCTATCAAATGTGAATTATCCATCATAACAAAGACCTTGGCTTTGCCAGATTTCCATCCAGTTATTACTGGTTATTACTGCCAATGAAAATAGAAAAACCCAACCACTGATTTATCCTCAGCAGCTGCGTGTGCAGAGCTCAGCTCATTTCAATCACAAATGGCAGCATCTTGATTTACACCGGCCACTGTTTTAATAGAGCTAGCCATGGCCAAATTTAAACTAGTCCGATTAATCAACTAAACATTCAATATCTCCCATTCAGCAGACGAGCGGCGAGCACACACAGCTTCTCAATATGAATTTTCCGGGAGATTTCTCTATTGATCGACAGACTGATGATTTGTGAGATACATTGTGTGGAGATCAATAGGCGGCCAGTCAATAGCTCATGAGGAGAAATGAACTGTGGTGACGTGAAGGCCACAAAGTCAAGTCTGCATGTAGTCTCGCATGTAAAAATGAAGATGTACGTAGTGTTTCCAGCCAGGCAGAGGGCTCGAACCAGCAACCTTTGTGTCGCAATCCTCGAAAACCGTTCAGCTACAAGCAGCCAATGAGGTTTAATAAAGTAAAGAGGCACAGAGCCTGAGGAGACAGCAGGGTGGCCAGTGACTTTTACAGCAATCAGACTCATGTTTCTCCCCTACACACACACACACACACACAGCTTCATAGACTCTGCTATTTTACTGAGGTTCCACTTTGCTGCTCTGCTCTGTAGGGAGACCTCTGTCTTTGGGGGGACTGCTGTGTGTGTGTGTGTGTGTGTGTGTGTGCGTGTGTGTGTGTGTGTGTGTGTGTGTGTGTCTGCTGTATACGTGCACTCTATGTGTTTCTCTCTGTTTCTGTGTGTTCAGCCATTCAACCCACTAGGTTTGGCTTGACTGGTGTGTGAGTGTGTGAAAGAACAGTGAGGTTAGAGCAGTGTCAAAGCCAAGCGGATGATGAATGGCATTAGTTTAGTCTGTCATTACAGACTGGTGTTTTATGTAGGGGTCAACTCTAATGGAGGAGAGGAGAGGAGAGGAGAGGAGAGGAGAGGAGAATATTTCTTAACATGCAGAGAACACATACTTCCATTATTCACCCCAGTTGAAGTGCCGCATAGAACTTAAATTAAGTCTTTAACTAAAACTTTAAAACCCTGCTTGTGGCCCCTAGATGCTGCAGTACTCATTATGTCCCAACAGTTTCAGAATCAGTTTTATTGACCAAGTATGTGTACGCTCTCAATGTACTTTAACAGAAAAAGAGCTGAGAACAAGGACAACAAACTTAAACCAAACCATTACCTGCAATATGGGCATGTATACATGTCTATATACTGTATATACAGCATGCAAGGTTTATATTGATAGTGGCAGATATATGTACATAAAACAGTGCACTTGACACTGCAAAAATATAGTCTATAATAGAAGCAGTGGATGTTATTTTGTTACAGGGTTATTGACAGTGTGTGACTGATTTAAGTGTTCATAATAGTGATGGTCTGTGAGAAGAAAATCACACAAGTAAAAAGAAAAAAGTAATCTATAACTATGGTCTAAAACTTGGGGTTCAGAAAGGTAGTGAGGTCATCTGAAAATGAGACGGTCAGTGGTTCAGCCCTTGTCTTCCTCAAATTGCTTCAAATGGCTGCGCCACTGGTGTGTGAGTGTGTGTGAATGTTTATCTGATTAGCAGGTGGCACCTTGCACCACTTGGTCAGTGGAATTTCACGTCCACATATGACCAGCTAGGTGTTCTTCTGCGTCTGTTGTTAATGTTCTGGGATGGATGTGTCAATTTACACTTCAGTTTTCACAGGAAATGTACAGTTTCTGCTCATTAGACGCTTATAGTCATTTTTAAAATTAATTTACGATGTCAGCAAAGCAACCTCATACATATATTTACTTCCTTGTGCAACAAAAACACGTGGTTAGGTTTAGAAAACAAACACCACAGTTTGGCTCAACATTCATACAAGAAGCAAACAGCATGCTCCCAGGTTAAAGTCTAGGGTTTGTTTAGAGAGCTTTGCTGCTTTTCTGTCCAGTTTTCATTGTCACTTTTGACATGACTGCTCGCTGGGCTTGTAGATGTGCTCAGCTTGCCAGTCATGACAGATTTTGCACCTAAATGAGAGACTGTATGGTATTGTGTTGTCACATGATCAAATAGAGACTTAACATTAGGCAACATCGACATAGATCTTATCCAAAAATCATTACTGCATACCTGTATATGAAAAAAATGGAATTGAATAATTGATTGAATAATTAATTAATTAATAATTAATTCATGTAGAATAAGTATTTAATTTTAGATTGCTACTATTTAACAAAAAAAAAAAAAAGAAAGAAAAGAAAAGCAAATCGTGACGGAGATGGGTATGCATTTTTGAGGGTATATAGCCTGGCACCATTTTTTATTTAATTTAATTTTATTTAAACACGGGTGTAGTTCTGAGGTGGCAATCTGGGTCATTTGCAAGGCCCCCCACCCCCACCCCACAGGCCCCAGTGCTATAGCACTGCCTGCACTCTTTATTTACTTCCCTGGAGATTAGTTAGTTGAATATTTACACCTACTAACAACCAGTTTAGCTTGTTAATGTGCAGTATGACCCATTTATATTGAGGAGGAAAAGAGTTAATATAAAATATGGTCAATAATGGTCAATGGAAAGTGCTGGAGAGGAGGACTCAAATGTTAGTAATTAGGTGGGTTCCTCCCATGTATTATGTGACATATTATGATGGGCTGAGTGAGAAAACTTGGTCAAGTGACAGTTTTTAGCATTTAATTGTCACACATGGTCATGCAGTTGTGCTGTAGACAGTGGTAGATAACTTTCCCCCTGGGACATGAATGCAGATCAACATGGTCTTTGTCACTGAGAAGAAGAGGAGACAGAGAAAGAGAACTGAGGATGAGAGGACAGGAGAGACAATACACTGAGGAGGAAAGAGGGATGAGACAGGAATGAGTGGAGGAGAGTGAGAGAGAGAAAGTGGTTAAAGGACACACTCCCTGTGGTCACTTTGGGTGATGGGGCATGACTGACCCCAGCCATACACACACACACACACACACACACACACACACACACACACACCCTGTCAGAGGGTTGGCAGGGTGCTGCTGAAACAGGCAGGATGTTTTAGTAATCTCCACCAATCAGCTGCCTGCTAGTCTGTGTAATAAAGAGAGTGAAACAAAGAGAGCGAGAGGGTGGGGTGGGGGGGTAGTGGTGGGGGGATTTGCTCTAGTTGTTTTAAATTACAGTCTGCACTCTCTAGGTGAATAACCCTTCACCTACACACTTTATTCGCTGTCGCACACACACACACACACACACACACACACACACACACACACACCACCACCACCACCACCGCCAATGGCCAGTGAACGCTATATTAGCCACCTTAAAAGGGACACACCAGCAACCAGCAGCCTTGACTTGGCTGAGCTGCTGCCTGGAGACACAAACATGGAGGACAGCGGGGTCCTGCTGGCTGACCAACCTTGTTATTAAGTCAGGGTGGCCAAACACAACCTAACAACAACATGAATTAAAGTGGCCCCACAGCAGCCTGTCACCGGGCTGGCCGTTTCACTCCAGGCCACACCAGGTGACACCTTGATGTGTTTTAACCCTGAGGCAGGTGAACAACAAATAGTTATTTCCAGCAGCACTCTGGGGATGCAGGGTTACATACAGTACATGCATGAGACCGGGGACCTGCCCAGTGCAGCTTTCATTTCCGCTGAGTTACTGTGTCAGGCTCAATGGCCCCTCACAAGCAGCTGTTGATGGGGAGGCAGAGGTCAGCAACTAGTCTGGAAACAGGAACCAGTAACTGTTTCTCTGTCATAACCATTAGTGCTTCTTCAGACTGTGAGCATTGGGATGGTCTGTTCTGTTTGTTTTTAAGAAGACCTATTATGCTCATGTTTGGGTCGTATTTGCAATATTGGGGTCTAGTGTAATAGATTGGGTGCCTTAATGTTCAAAAAACACATTGTTTTTCTTATACTGATCATTTCTGCAGGACCTCTGTCTGAAACGCTGTGTTTGTGCCTCTGTCCCGCCTCCTCAGCAGCTTAGTCTGCTCTGATTAGTCAGCTTGCTCAGTCTGTTATGATTGGTGCAACATTTAGAGCATGTATCAGAAACGTCACGTCCCATACCTTATCTGATTTCACCTCCGGAGGTTGCATGAGCTGCTTAAACAACATGCCTTGTCTCTTTTTTACTTATTAGGTTTTGGGGTAATGGACCAGGTTCCAGGTCACCCTACATGTTTGACACACCATCCAGTGCCTGGAGCCTGACTGTTTGAAGCCGTATACCTCACAACATCTACAGGTATGACTATGGACCCTTACGGCACAGAACTGAAGAAGAGTACATTTTTATGACAGGACAGTGTCAGCCAGGAAAGGCCAGACCGCCGACAGGACTCTGGGAGCAGGTGTCGGCAGGATCGTCGAGTGGACTCGAGGAGCAGGTTTCGGCCAGACCCCCGAGTGGACTCGTGGAGCAAGTGTTGGCTAGACCACCGAGTGGACTCGAGGAGCAGGTGTCGGCCGGACCACCAACAGGACTCTGGGAGCAGGTGTCAGCCAGGATGCCAAAGCAGAAACAGGATTTGCATCTGCCGGGACCCACAATGCCAGAACAGGAGTGAAGTCAGTCAAGATCCCCGACGCCAGAACAGGAGTGACACCTGCCGGGATTCCCGACGCTGGAACAGGAGTGACGCCTACTGGGATTCCCGACGCCGGAACAGGAGAGGCGTCTGCCAGGCCCCGTGACCCCGGAACAGGAGTGCCGCCTGCCGGGATGCCCGACGCCAGAACAGGAGAGGTGTCAGCCGGGACAGCAGACTGAGGGACTGGCTGGATGCCAGCAGGCCAGATACTAGGGACCTGGGACTGAGTCTTGGCCTGGTTGCTGGCCGGACGGACTCGGGATTTTCTCCCCCGTCTGGGAGTCAAGTTGAGGCTCAGAGGACCCGCCAGGGCCAGGCGGGTTCCCCAGAACGGATTAACTGCTGGGTCCACGATTGGTCAGTCTGTACTGTCACGTTTCAGGTCAGGAGAGGTGGACCCAAATGCAGATAAATAGGCAGGTTTGCAGTTTTCAACAGAAAGCGAGCTTTAATGTAGCTGAAGAGCAGTTTTCAAAAAGGCAAGCAACTCAAAAACAAAGTCCTCGAGATAATAGACAATAAAACCAAAACCCAGGATCATGACACCCTGAGCATAAATCAGAAAGGATCGTCACAGAGGAATTCCACAGAATTGCAGGTTTGTCAGTGTTAGTAAGAAATGGTTGATACATTATGCAATGATTTATGAATACTTTCCATATATTCAAAGAGTCTGCAGTGTTATAGGCTACATTCATGGAACTCACATCCCATCATAGCCTCATCTGAGAATAAAGGAGATTACGTGACTAAGAGGTCACTTCACAGCAATTCAGCAATTCAATTAACCTCAGCCTAATATTGCAAAAAATGACATAAGTATAGGGCTGGGCGGTATACCAGTATGTACCGAAAACCGGTATTTATTTTCGTTATGATATGAATTTTTCATATACCGCAATACCGGTGAATAGCCCAAACAACGTCCGGAACGTGTGCGGCGGGAAAGTGTTTCAGCGGGGACCCATTTCACCACTGCACACCACAGGCACGCTTGAGCGGGTGAGAGTGAGAGCATAGAGAAAAGTTTAGAGGCGAGAATGGCTGCTGGAGAGAGTCCTGAAAGCAAAGCAACTGTACACGATGACCCAGAAGAACTCATACCACAAAGAGCAGTGTTTCCCCTATATGCAACTAGCAGCGGCGCACCGACGTTTACCATTCTCCTCTGCTCTCTGTATCGTGCACGGCAGAGTTTCGCCCCAGTGCGCACACACCCACACACAGACAAAACGCACACACACAGGTGAGCACACTAGAGCACGGCTCGGGCCGCATTTTCCTGACCGAAGACGACCCGTCCCGTGTCCGACAGTTATGGCCGGGCTCCACCGGGCCCGTCAGCGGCGCGACACGTCTGCAGCGCGAGTCCCGTAGCAGCTCGCCCCCCTGTTAATCAGCGGCTCCACCAGCAACGGGACAACCCCCGTCTGTCGCGTGACAACTCTCTATTTTACGTGGCTCTTCTATTTTTGTGGCGCTACGCTCCCCTACGCAACCCTCCAGCAGATAAAAACTACATGAAATAGTGTACTAAACGTGCACAATGTGTTTTTAAATGAATAAACCATTATCAGAGGTGATATGTGATGATTTTTTTTTCATGTATTTACCCATGTTTATCTGTGACATTGTGTAAATGTCCGTGGCGGACATTTGAAAGCGAGTAGATGACAAACAGTACAGTAAACTTGTAGATAACTCAAATACATGTAATAACTTAGGTGGAAAATGCTTTAACATTTCATGCAGCCTATATGCAGCCTCTTGGCTCGGCAAATGATAAACAACCCCGCTGGCTTCTCTACGTGTGGCTTCCGTACGCAGTCAGTGGAGCCCAAATGAATGGAGCAGAGCGTGTGTTGCGTTCAGGCGTTGTCAGGTAAATAACAAATTCCGGCACTTGAATAGGCCATAGCACAACACAGCAGTATGTCAAGTTGGCCGAACCTGAGCAAAATACCATGAAATACCGTGAAACCGATATGATTTTTTCTTAAAACTGTGATATGAAAATTTTGTCATACCGCCCAGCCCTACATAAGTATAAGCAAAATTTTTACCAGTCTGTATAATATCTTTGTGTTTGATTTTGAGTTGCTGCCCAGTGTGTTTGGGCCCCATCAGATTACAGTTGAATAAGTGGATATAGCAAATTATATTAACATATATAAACACTGTTTAGACATAAAAATGTTTCTATATTTTCTGTATATTAGACACACATTAACACATCACATACATGACGTCACCTCACATTACCTATTAACACACTCTGCAATCTTTTCCCATCCCACCTCACACTGTTTAGCTGCAGCATTAGATTTTTTATTTTTTTTGACATGTTCAAAGTCCTCATTCATGGTCATTGAAATACAGTTGGGGTGAAATAAGTGGCTCTGCTTGTAACTCCGCAGAGAATCATGTTATCTGCACTCCATTGATGATGTCTTTTGGTGCTCACCGTGATCCGCTTTCCTCAGGCTGAACATACTCAGAGTTGATTGAGTTAATTCTGATCAGCTGTACGGGAACTGAAAACTTTCCAGCTCAGAAAGTTTCCCAGCTCAGGCTCAGTCAACTCAGAGACCTGGATTAGGGTCAGAGTTTGTTGAGCCTGCTTTCTGAAACAGGGCCCTGGTCCCTCGGGATGGGGATATTCTGCATCTCCTCAGCACATGGCACTGGGTTCTCAAACACCTCCACAAAGACAAGACAAAAACTGAAATCTCAGATTCCTCTGTAATAACAGAGTCACAGGGTTATGTGTTGAGTCATGAGGGTCTTCTAGCTCTGATATGACTTACTAGCTCTGCTTACTCATATAAATGTTGAAACTTTTGTCAATATGGACATGCTACACATCGTTAGCTCAGTTATACTCTCCACAATTTAATCATTAAATTCATCTTCCTGAGACCACTCAGCTAGCAGTTTAACTGACTGTACGCCAAGTAGCAAAAGCATTTCAAAGCAATAGCTTTGGTTAGCCAGTTAGCCGAGACCGCAGGTCTGACTGCTGTCATGTTGTAGGCAAGTGCTTGAGCTAGCATGAGTTAGCTGCTGAGATCAGGCATTACACATATAAATGTTGAAACTTTTGCCAATATGGAGATGCTCCACATTGTAATCTCTGTTAGATTCTCCACAATTTGGTCATTAAATTCATCTTGACACCACCCAGCTAGCAGTTTAACTTACTGTACACTGAGTAGCAAAATCATTTCAAAACAGTAGCTTAGGTTAACCGGTTAGCCGAGGCCTACAGATAAGCACTGGGTGTGCAGCCTAACGTTAGCTCCTACAGCCATCTACTCCACACTTCAACACTTGGTAGCAGCTTCCTAGTTTGTTTTTACACAACAAATTACAACTCATAAAGCATACTTACAGGTTGTGATCCCGAATCTCCAGATTTGTCCAACAAAGGGAACTGCTCTGTCTTTCAGGAGTAACCGCTGTGAAAATCCAGCGGTAATCTGTTGCCAGTGTGTAAAGCAGTCCTCAGGATAATGGAGGGAACACAATAAAATGTTCTGGTTGTATTGCTGAGGAAAAGTATCAAAAATAAATTCAAACTACTTCTTCTTTGTTCCTTCGTCCTTTGGCAGTCCAAACAAGGGTAATTTGTGGTCACACTGAAAAAGCAGCGTCTTCTAGACATGGCGTCTCCTCAACAGCTCCTTTACTGCTCAAACTCTCTGCAGCCTCTGCTTCAGACTGCTCTGAGTAGGTTTGTTTGGGGGTGCGGCTCAGTGGCCTGCAGGCGGGCACTGTGTGCATAGCTAATGTATCACATTGTGATGCAATAAACTCACAGAAATTAAGGTAGGAATGCAAACGAGCCATTTCAGAGGGTACACAGAGCTCCCTTTAGCCTGGACTTTGTTTTTTTTTTTTTACTTAGTAGACCTTATAGAGACAGAAAAATGCTATATAACACTAAAGAAGAACCCCCCCAAAAAGCATAATAGGTCCTCTTTATGTGCAAAACATAACTAAATGTGCATATATTTGACCAATTTAAATGTTTTAGTGCATTTTGTTCCTGAAATTCAGTCCACCCTTCCGCTGGAATCAGAAAATCCTGATTTTTTTGGATGAAAGATATCCCAATCCTCTCAATAAGTTTTGAACAACACACACTGAAGGTTTGACTGAGATCAGAAAGATCTAGAGGAGGTGGTGATCTAATCCAATTTCAGAATCCATTTTTTTCTTTTGAGCAACCCATTTGCAAGATTTGATCCTATCCAACAGCTGAAATCTGATAAGATTATATCTGATCACCTGGTCCCAGAATTTGACGCTGGTCAAGTTTGCACATTCACATCATCAACACTTACAGTAACAGAGTATTCCCGTGCATAAAAAAGACACAAAATGACTTCAAAGAGACACAAAATTACCAAAAAAGACACAAACTTGATCACATAGATACACAAGATGACTACAAAGAAACACGAAATGACAAAAAAAAGGCACACAATTACCTAAAAAGCTCCACAAAACACAAAATGACTACAAAGAGACAAAAAATGACCAAAAAAGACACAAAAAGATTATAAAGATACACATAATGAATACACAGACACAGGAAATGACAAACAAAAAGGCACAAAATTACCTAAAAAAGCTCCACAAAACACAAAATGACTGCAAAGAGACACAAAATGGCCAAAGACAACACAAAAATTATCACGAAGAGACACAAAACGAACAAAAGACGCAAGATTACCCAAAAGCGAGACAAAACGTCAACAGATGCAAAAAGACCCCAAAAGACACACCACACACCAAAAACAAACAAAACCACCGCTAAGTCTGTGTGTCTTGCTCATATAAGACAAGTGTTGAAGTGTTGTTTTCAATTCAATAAGCTTTATTGGCATGATGATAATCTATCTATCTATCTATCTATCTATCTATCTATCTGTATATAAGGGATGGTTTAGGTGGAACAATTTCAATAATTTCAGGTGATGAAAACACATCATCTGCACAGCTAGAGTTAGACAGGAATGTTTTTTTCTGTTCAATACACACATTATTTTCTACTATTAAATCTATGTTGTATGTACTTTACCTGCAAAAATATCAATTTCATCACTTTTTATGTAATCAAGCCTGCACTGAAGCTTAAAATGTTTAGTTTTTGCTGAGACAATGTCAGTGTGCTTTAAAAGGCTATTAAATAACTTGAAATTGTATTTTAGTGTATGCTTCACTGTTTGAATTTGAATGTCGAATTTAAATAAAAACACAGAACCATTCTTGAATGTATTCTGGAATACAGTGAAACAGAATGCGGTATCAAGATGTCACAAAGGTAATGTCACAAAGAGATTCAAATATTGCAGTCCTCAAATAGCTCTACAACTGCAAGGCACTCACTCCACTGCTACTCAAAACATTAGGTGTTTTACGACACCCAGGGAAGTTTGAAGAAAACTGCAGCCTGCTGGCAGCACACCGATTGGAGATTGTTATTGAAGTAAGGCTTTATGAATCTTTCAATACAATATTTTCCAACTTCAACAGCTTCATTTATATGTAAAATATTTATCATATGTTTTTCAAAAGTAAATGCAGTTTTATTGAATTTGATATTGTGACATATAATAACTGTTTTGAATTAGGCTAAAACTGTGTTATTTTTCTGATGAAAGTTTATGTAATGTTATAGAATTGTCAAACCAAATCCACCATGGACACTAGGTCTGACCTGACTGAAAAAGGCTCACACAATGGTAAGTTACTCTTCTCTGTTTAGGTTTTCTAAAATACAAAATTATGTGCTCCATGCCTTTCTCAGTGGACAAATTAGCCAATGAAAATGTAACTTTTTCTCAGGCAAAAGGCCATCACCTATACGGTCTTGTAGAGCCCCTACAAAGAGCCGATGGAACACACGTCAGTAAAACGCACCCTGAACCTGACAGGTAAGTCTTGACTTCAAATAACTTAAAATAAAAGGTCTGGAAAGATGAGATCTGTAGATCATGGTTATAGTCAGCCCAGTCGTCAGAAGGAAATGTTGGCATTGTCCTTTCTGCAAACCACAAATACATTTACACATTATCACCGTTTCTAAAGTGACGTGGTATATGAGCTGACATAGTCATTGGGATGTGCTGGGTGTGGTGATTAGAGTGACACATAGATGAGACCCCTGCCAAGATGCAGCCCACTGTTTGAGATCAACAAACAAAGAAACCGATTGTGATTTAAAGAGTCATTGCTGTGTTTCCAGCAGCTTTTTAAGCACCAAATGCAGGTGCAACACCTTGCTGTTTTTCCAGTGGGGATGGTACTCCTAAAGTTGGCTATTTTAAGCCATCTATTCCTCACCATAACCAAGAAGTTTTTGTGCCTGGACCTAACCACATGTTAACTAAAGTGTTGATTCAATGTGCCACTTAATAGCATGCCAGTGTAACCTATCAGTGGTTTGCAGAAACATACAATGTTAACATTTAGGGCTGGGTTGGGTTTGGTGATAGTTTTTAATGAGGTGAAAACATTAAACATATTTAATCAGAGCAGGGTTACCTGCCTAGGGTGACCTGCCAAATGTCACTCAAATATTTAAGTAACAACAAGGAGGAGGCACAAAAACACCACAAAGAGATAGAAAGAAAGTGCAAAGAATAAAAAAATGACCAAAAAGCACACAAAATGACCTAAAAAAAAACCTCAAAACAACACAAAAAACAAAATGACTTCAAGGAGACACTACAAAGATAATCACAAAGAGACTCAAAATGACTTCAAAAACACAAAATGAGTTTAAGGGGTAACATAATGACTTCAAAGGTATACAAAACGACTACAAAGATACACAAAATTACTACAAGAAACACAAAATTGCCTTAAAAAAAACAAACACACAAAATTACTTAAAAAGACACAAAATGACGACAGTGACACAAAATTGCGGAATAAAAAAAACATACACAAAGACCTACTTACTGTAAACACAAAATAAGACAAGAAGACAATAACTTGTTGGTCCGGTACTGCTTCACCAGGTATTCTCTACGGATGCTTCCCTGGAGGGGTGGGGCGCAATCCACAAGGGCAGGGGCACCAGTGGGGTCTGGAGCACCCACTGGAAGGGCCAGCATATCAGTGCTCTAGAACTGAAAGCCATTCACCTGGCCATCCAGCATTCTCTCCCGAGTCTGCAAGGCCGTCACATGCTAGGAAGAACTGACAGCACAGTGGCAGCAGCATATGTCAACAGGCAAGGGGGCTGGGCTCCCCAAACTTCTGCAGAATAGCAAACAGGCTGTGGACCTGGGCATGGACATGGTTCCTGTCTGTCAGGGTTATACACTTGCCCAGATTGGTGAACTGGGGGCGGATCGATTCTCCAGAGGAGGCTCAAGTACAAGGGACTGGAGGCTGCACCCAGAGGTGATCGGAGAGATCTGGCAGCGCTTCCGCAGAGCAGTGGCTGACCTTTTCACAACTAAGGCCTGCTGGATGCATTTCACCCGTTCACTCTTCTCCCAAATCTGCTGAAGAGAGCTCGGAAGGAGGAAGTGCAGCTGATCCTGGTGGCCCCGAACTGGCCCCACATGACATGGGTCTTGGAGGTGGTGCCTCTCCTGGCCGAGAGACAGGGAGGAGCCCCAGAGGTGCTCCAGTACCTGCAGGGGCTGCTTGAGGCAGGGAAATCACCTTCAACCCCTAGAGGCATGATGGTAGCTATCAAGGCTGCTGGTATAGGGGATTATAGGCTTGCAGATGGTGACTGCAGCCTCATCTCTCAGTTCCTGAAGGGTACGCAGAGGCCAGCCATTCTACCGTGGGATCTGGGTCAGGTGTTGGCTGCCCTGCAACAGGAACCTTTTGAGCCTCTGGAGTCAGTCAGCATTAAGTGGCTGTCTCTTAAAGTGTTTTTTCTCTTGGCAGTGACATCAGCCAAAAGAGTGGGGGAACTGCATGCTCTGTCAGTGGATAAGAGCTGTTGTCGTTTCCTGACGGACGAAGCAAGTGTCATGTTGCATCCAAACCCTGCATTCCTACCGAAAGTACTCACAGACTTTCATTGGTGGATTTGCGACCCTACAACCCCTCAAAGACTCAAATCTCTGTCCTGTTAGAGCCCTAAAGGTCTATGTCCGGCGCACTGCAGCATTTAGAATGACAGACCACCTCTTTGTCTGCTTTAAGACTCAGTGCCAGGGCCAGCCGGTGACGAAGGCTAGGCTGTCTCATTGGGTCGTGGAGACCATTCAGCGGGCTTACAGAGGGACTGGCATGCTAGTATCAGTTGGTGCGAGGGCACACTCAACACAAGAGGGAGCTACCTCATGGGTCTTGTGGCAGGGTGTCTGTGCAGCTGCTACATGGTAAAGTCCATCTACCTATGCCATATTTTACTGCCTGAATGTGGCTGCTGGCGCCTCCTTTGGGGAGCATTTCCTGAGTGCCAACACACAGTAGGCCATGTAATTCCATGCCCATACTCAGCTGGGATGATGTTGAATATTATTGTCAGTGGCCTGGCAGCAGGCTGACCAACTGAGTGGTCTTCCTGCACCCTGCATCTGGCGAGGTCGGTTGTGCTTTTGGTTGCATCTGGCGCCTGGGCATCGGTACAGTGGCTCACAGCATCTGGCGGTGTCACCGACCCTTGAAGGCGCAAGATGTTGTACATTTGTTTATAGTTCATTGGTATTTCTTTCGTATATACACACCTATTAGGTATTTTCTGTTGCTAATGCACATGGTTGTGGGGACGTCTCATTTGAATACCAGGGGGGGCACTTGTGGACCTGCATCTGCTCTGTCTCTTGGGGCCCCTTGTGGTGTGTCTTATAGGGTTCCCGAGATAATCTCGATACGATAGAGAACGTTCGGTTACATTGTAACCTTGGTTCTCTGAGTGAGGAGATTATCTCCCCAGGCTCAAGGCTGCTCAGTACCCATTCCAATCAATCTTAATCAGTGGGTGCATGCGCAAGGTGGGGCTCTGATAGCCTGGCGCATGCCAGCCTACGTAAACTGGTGTGTCTTACAGATTATTAATTTTCCACGTCGATTACCCTAGATGGGGATAATTCCCATAGTTATGATATAACTACTGGGTGGGGAGATAATCACCTCACTCAGAGAACCAAGGTTACAATGTAACCGAACATAACATGTAACAGAGCTAGGTAATTAAATTACAAAATAAATATCAGTGTAATCAATTACATTTCCAGAGGAAAAAACTGTAATTAAATTACAGTTACTAATGAAAGTGATGTTGATTACAAAGGGGTTAAATCTGAGTTTATTCTTTTCAATAAAAAGCTTATATGTAGAATATACAGACCATTCTCACTTGCAACTTGTCAAATACCACCATTTTGTCAGTTATCTGGGTGAGATACCAATGCACAGAGCCCCTTTTTGTGGCTGTATGATACACACTGGGATGCAGCAGTTGTTGACACAGAAGACAACAACTGAACTCCTCAAATACCGCTTGACGAGTTTGTTTCCAGTGTGTCAGTTGAGTTATTCTAATAACAAAGTAGTGTGCTAGTATGTGTAGCATGCTACGGTAGTGACATATGTCACGTGAAAATACATAATGTTTGTAGCAACCCTGCTTATTTTTAAGCCAAGCCATGATGTGTTTTGTTCCAAAACTAACCACGTGCCTTTGTGGCATAACCTTAAGGACATAAACGTAAAAACAAGGTCTTTTATTTACGTAAGTTTATTTTGAAAAGGACTGTATGCATGCAGAAACTGTACATGTCCCGTGAAAATGGAAATTAATTCTGAAAAGACATAATGCATGTAACAAGCGTAAATTGATACAGTGTCCCAGAACGTCCAAAACTGATGCAGGACCGTGCCTAGTGTGTCATATTTTGACGTTTAGGTTCACTGACAAAGTGGTGGTATTTGACGAGTTGGGATTAGAATGTGTTGGAATATAACAGTCATTCTGTTGCTTTGCATCTTTTCTGCCCTGAAGGAAGGCCTCTTTTGGCATAATTCTAGACATGATGTAGGTCAGCAAAGCCACTGGGCCAAACCTAAATGCACTTAAGTTTTTAGGACTTTCAGCTTTATTGTCCAACTAGTCCATACCCACTGGTAGCTTTGTCACCTTCTACCTATGCCAATCCTCAATGCCAGTGTGCAGTTTCACATAGATTGACCACGTCAGTGAGTAGAAAAACGTGGGACAGACAGAATGACTGACTGACAGAATGACACGTGATTATGTACAGCATACCATACCATGACTTAGTCATACCAAAAATTAGAAAAAAAAAACCTAAACATTGGGCCACAGGGGGAGCCACAGCGATCTGTCGCATTTTAGCCATTTTTAAGCATTTTTCTGTTGTATATAGGCCACCCAGTTGCCAATTAGAGTTAAATTTCTCCAGTCACCTTGAGGCGTCCTGTTCTACATATCTACCAAGTTTAATAAAAATCAATATGGCGGTTAGGCCTAGATAAGAAATTAGCTCTCTAGCGCCTGTTTTTCAAAAAATCCAAAATGGCGGAAAATCTATATAACCGGAAGTTATGGGTTCTTGAGGCAAATTTGTTCCTCATGAGGAGAGGCATCTCTGTGCAAAGTTTCATGTCTCTACGACATATGGGGAATGAGATATGCCCATTCAAAGTTTGCAATTTCAATCGGTTGCTATAGCGCCCCCCTTTGGCCAATTGATGTAATATTGCTTCATTCGCATCCTCCCATGACCCTCTACCACTGTGCCAAATTTCACATGCATTGACCAAGTCAGTGTGGAGAAAAACGTGGAACAGACACACACACAAACAGTTTTTGTCATTATATAGTAAGATAATACAGCATTTGTTAGAACAGTAATCAAAAACTAATCATTACTTTGATGAAATAATTAAAATAGCTACATTACTTATCACAGGGTCTTTAACAGTGTAACTAGTAATCTGTAACCTATTACATTTCAAAAGTAACATCCCCAACACTGCTAAAATGACAGAAACCATCTTTGGGGAAAATGTGTTTCATGTGTACCTTGATGTCTTAGTTTGGCCCATGTCCCTCTTTTCCAAAAATGGAGGGGGTGGGGTTTATGATCTATACTGCAACCAGCCAACACGGGGTGATTGAGGTTTGCTGGCTTCACTTTCAGGGAGCTGTTACGTCGTCCATTTTTATATACAGTCTGCTGTATGAACCTCTTACTTTTTACTTCAAAGCCAATGTTAAAGGTGGAGTCTATAATATTGATTTTTAATATATTATCAATCAACTCAAAAACCAAACATACACAGGTGCTTCTCCAAGTTATTAGAATTAGTTTCTATTTGTGTTGGGGACATGGACTCTCAGTTAGCCTTCAGTTAGAAGACTGAACTAAGAAGATTGGACTTATATTCATCAGGTTACAAGAAACTTTGATTCCAATGAATTTGCTTAAACATGTCTTTTTATTTTGTTGACACCGGTTAGTTAAAGTAATACTTTTCAACTGCATTGCTGCCTGTAGACCTTCAGTATAGCTGCTACAGGGTGAGTCACCTGAAAGTCGTCTATATTGACCTCACATATTGTCTAGCGCTAGTGGGTGTGGGGTTTTGGGGTGTGAGGTGTGTGTTGGTGTGTGTCCAGGGTGCTCTGTGGGTTAGAGTAATGTTGTGGGTTCAAGCGCAGCCCTCAGCTGGATGTCATCCCCACTCTGCCTGCTGGGCTTCAGCACAGCTAACCTCTGCCTGTGGTGGGTCTATAGGGTCAATATGGTGTTTTACCAACAGGAAAGTGATTCTCCGCAGCTGTCAACATCTATCAGCCTCAATCACACACACACACACACACACACACACACACACAGGTCAGCCACTCAGCCATACACGCACACCCCACGAAAAAACACACACACACTAGGGGTCAGCCACTCATAAAGCCGTAAACAACAGAAAATGGTATGTGGCTGAAAAAGTGTCAGCTCAATTGGATTCTGCAAACACTGCTCTGTTTTTCCACAGCTCCTTTATTTTCTCTGTCCATGTTGATATGTCTTCTATCTTCTCAGCTTGCCTAGAGGTTTTTACTCCATCTAAGGGCTATCTGAGTCACTGATGCTTATGGCTCTGTATTTTTCCCCTTTTACTCACCAGTTGGCTCCCTCAGACTAGCACCATTTTCTGTCTTATCTGTGCTGAAAATGTGAATGCTTGGGTTAGAGCAAAATTGGCCAAACATTCTCAATTATTTCTTAATTGACTGGATAGTGGTCACCATTGGCTTTAGATGTGTCCTTGTAAATAAAGCAATTAGGAATATGCATTCTTATAAATGCCATTATTAGTAATCTATCATTCATTCTAATTGTTTTGTGTTTTCTCTTCCATTTATTAAATCTCAACAACCAAAAGCCCTGTTAGCAGCCCCTTGAGGCTGCTGTGTTCTAATTGCATTGCAAAATAAAAATTAGAGTCTGTCTTGCGATGAGATTACACCAGCTGCTGTAAAGCAATCCATGATTCAAAACTTATCTGGGTCAGGGTCGTTAAAGGAGGGGACCTATGGCCCCTTCCCTACTTCCTACCTCCTACATCTGGCCCCCTTGCATGGACCACACCTATTTTAGAACTCAGCATTGATTGTGATTTCAACCACACGTTTTGTGACTGCATCTTGCATAATTGTGACATTATCGCAGTGACAAAAACTGTCCACAGACAGACAGACAGACATATAAACACCTGGCAAGGTACTCAAACCGCTTTTGTTCCTGCTACAATAGGTTCAACTCGGACCAGGTGTTGCAGCTGGTAGTCATCAGGTTATAATGTTAAGATTCTCTTGATGTTGATCTTAAAATTAGAGGGTTGTCCACTCTGGTGTACAAATGTGCTCAGTTAATTTCATGGCAATCTGCTCCTTAGATGCTGATATTTCTTCAGTACTGTAAATTCAGCCAACCATGGAGCAGTGTTTTTGGCTGTAGGGATGACAATGGCTAACAATGTTGCTCCATACTAAATTTCATTTTTAAAACTACCGGAAGGATTGTCATGAAAACATTCATCTCCAAAAGATGAATCCTCATGACTGTGGCGACCACCTGACTTTTTACTCTCCTCTCCTGCGACCGTGTGTCCTCATATAAAGACAGTACATTTTAGGTTTGCTGCACCTTATACTTCATTTTGCTTAACTTAGACCTATTGTCCTCATTAGTGGACACTTCTTTGTGTCATCTAGTGGTAGCAAGAGCACAATACTAATCCATGTACAAAGAAAGCGGAAGCTGTCTCTGCCAAGTCAATCTACAACTGACTCCAACTCAAAAGTGGCCAGGGTACAAAACTAGAGCAAATTTTATGGTTGAAACTTTTTCATTAACCCTTATTAACATTTAGTTTGATATGTCATATACATTTTTACCAGTTTTAGCAATTGTAATAAGCAAGGACACTGTTGATAAGAAAGAACTCAGTTGAGGACATTGGGACTTTATTATCTTCTTGTCTGAGGACATTAATGTATTATCACAGCACTTCACACAGGCCAGTTAGGTGTGACAGGATCTTCCTACAGACAAAAAGGACATTCCTAGCTTGGAGTATGGAGCAGGGAAAATTCATACAGAGTTACACAATAAACAAATCATAATAACATTATTTGCAATTTTGCTTTTCCACAGCCATGTTCGGGCATTGAAATGAACACTTTTGAACAGTTTTTGACTTCAACAGTGAAGAGTGACAAACATTGAACAAATGTTGCATTGTTTGTGATTTGTGATTGTTTTGAACAATTTCAAGCATTGAAATAAGTAGTTTTACTTTATTACACACATGTGACTATTGAAAATAAACCAACTGTCCCCATATGAGGACATCATTTTAGGACATCAGCCTTGGTCTCAGGAGGTTACAGTAGCATCACCTTATGAAGTTTTAATCCTGTGATCTTCTAGATGGATTGATACAAGATTTTGTACAAACATTCATGGCCCCCAGATAATGTATCCTAATGATTTTGGTGATCCCCAGGCACTACCATTGGGTTGACATTTGTTATTTTCAGTGAAAAACCTTTACAACTACTAGATAGATCGCCATGAAACATCCCCCTTAGAATGAACTCTAATGACTTTAGTTACCTGATACTCTAGTGCCAACATTGGGCATCATCAAATAGTAGCATGCTTATACATTTAACTAATATGGAGAACATGCTACACAGAAATACAGCCTCTAGAGCTGCTAAAATGGCTGTAAACTTGTCTTGTCTTGTTAACAGTGACTGTATATAAAGATGGATGACGCATCTCCACTTCCTCCCACTGTACAAACATGAAGCCAAAACATCCCAGATGAAGACATCCTGTGCTGGTGACACACACAAAATACATGGTAGTAAGATCAAGCCATGGTTGGTTTTGGTCTTTTCATGGGTTTTGTTAGCAATAAGAAAGAATATTTCCAGCCTTGTTATTTAAAAGCAACAGTCATGTCACCTGTCAGTGTTGTTCCTGAATGGACTGAACATTAGGTAATAGGAGGCACAGCACCAGATCACTGTAATTCATTCCAGTTATAAATGAATGTGGGTCTATGTCTCTCTGCTGCATATGTGTGTGTATTAGTCATGTGTCTGATGCTGAGAGTTTTTCCAGTATATTTGAACTTTGACTGCAGTGTGTATTCCCACTCAAACATTATTAATAGTGAGATATGTATTACAGGTCTCTCACTGCTCACTATATTCTCTCTTATCAGTAGTGTTCATGTGACATATGGATCTTATTGGCACTGTATAAACTGCACGTGTGTGTATCTGTATTCACAGGATTGGTTTGAGGGTTACATCTGTGTTGTCTAATGGGATGAATTGTACTGTGTGTGTGTGTGTGTGTGTGTGTACTGTGATTTAGATGTGCAGCCCTATATTCTCTCTGCCATCTTCATTGTTTTATCTCACACACACACACATACACACACCTGACAGGCCTATCCAGGCTAATAGATAGTATTTTAAATCATATTACCTCCATTACAAACTGTTTTATTGTCCCACCACATCTGTCAACCCACTGAGTGGCTACGATGTGTGTAGGTGTGTGTGTGTGTGTGTGTGTGTGTGTGTGTGTGTGAGTGAGTGAGTGAGTGAGTGAGAGAGAGAGAGAGAGAGAGAGAGAGAGAGAGAGAGAGAGAGAGAGAGAGAGAGGCCAAGAAACCAAGCTTTCTCCTCTCCTCTGATGGTATCTGTTTAGGGGGAAATGAAGCCACGCTGGAGGAGAATGTTGGTGTTAGAGCCAAAAGATTGAGCTGTAGGACACAGATCAGAGAGAGGAAAGAAAGGGACATAAAGACAGAGAGAAAGACATGAGGAAGAGAGAGAGAGAAAGGGATATGGGGATAAAGAATAACATATAAACTGGTGGTGTAATCAGTGGTCCTGACCCCACTTTGTCAGCATTGTGTGTGTTAGAGAGAGATAATGAGAGAGAATGATAGCATGTTTGGCACATCTGAATCTAACATCGAGTAAAGGTTAGAGGTGGATTAATGCGTAGGAGCAGATATGTTAAGGTTGTAAAATTTGTCATTTAACTTGACTGGTCAGTTGACCCAAATAACTAGACATATTTATTGTGAGCAGTATTTGGTGGAAGCAGAAATGCCAACAGGAGATACCTCAAAACCCGGATAAAGGAAACTAAACTTTTTGTTCAAACCATCAGTGGAAATGAAAAACATGTTCTCTCCTAATTCGGGCTAACAGATCCTTTATCTGAGCAGGGCTCTTTTGTTAAATGAAACAGTTACTTATTCACACACCATCTTACAACTAATCTCCAGCCAGGTGTGGAAGAACCTCCAAGGGGCCTTTAGGCTACAATCACCAGTGGGCCCCTATTGACCCCCCCATCCCTTTGTATTTGCTTGTAGTTATGATTTTTTTTTAGTAATTGTAAATTGTAAATTGTATTTGGTAAAATACACTGTGCCAAATTAATAGTGTTCTAAAACTATATCTTATCTCAGGGCCCTAAAGATTGGGCCACAGGTGTAACTTAGGGGCTTCATTATTTCATAAAGTCTTTAAGTGACACATCTGCCGTTAATGAAATTACCACAGACCAATTTTTCAATATGTTTTCATCCAAACTCATCAAATGTTGCCACTTTGTCAGTGGACCTAAACATCAAAATATGACGCACATGGTACCCTCCTGTGGAAGTTTGGAACATTCAGGAATGCTGTCTCAATGGACCTAGTCTCGCCACCAGACAATCAGAGATCTCCACTTCTGATAGTCTGGGGACACTCCTTTCTAAAGTGTGTTTAACACACCGGCGAAAACGGCCGGCAACAAAGCAACGCCTCTTGCATTTTTGAAAAGGGCACACCTTCTCGGAAATGTGCGCTCCTCCTTTTCTCGTCCGCAAGGAAACAAACACACAGAGAGCTCGAAAATGGATGCCGAGAGATTTAACTCCGTTTTATCAAATGTGTGCTCATCGGTGAAGAAAATATTTTTTTCCAGCGGATGTCTTAGTTACAACGTGATTTGAGCTAACTGGAGTAGTTTCATGTCGTATCCGACAACAGGAGGCTTTTACCAGATGACATCCTGATGTTAGCTTTGCTGCTAGTGTTAACGTTAGCTGTCCCTGTCAGCTGCAGCCACTGATGCTTTCTAGACATTGTGATTTCCCAAAACTGAATAAATACCACACATAGCAACACAAAACTGCTTTGCTAGCTCAATCATGTTGTAACTAAGATATCCGCTGGAAAAGATATTTGAGAAATATTAAGAAATATTATTTGTGAAAAATGTGATATATAGGTATATTGTTCAGAAAAAAAACATCATGGTTTGGCTTAAAACAAGGGCATACATCATCACTAATGTAGTATGCTATACTTAATAGCACACTGCATTGTTATTAAAATAACTCGAGTAACTTTTGGTTGCACTTGAGAAACAAACAGTGGGCTCCCAGGTGAAAGTCTGAGGGACTTTCTTCCGCTTTATATTAAGGTAGCCGCCAGCAGCATCAGAAATAGCTGCCGCATGGTGTGTGTATCATAACGCCACGAAGAGTGTCTTTATGTGTCTGTGTCTGACGCTGTCATCCACTGACAAAGCATCAGTATCTGGTCAGTTAGGAGTGAGAACATGCTGAAATTTCACACAGTGAACCAAAGGAGCCTTTAGGACTAGTTTGTAGTTTGTATAACCAGTGGTGGAATGTAACTAAATGCATTTACTCAAGACCTGTACTTAAGTACTTTAGTTAAGTATTTCTATTTTATTGGCAGCACGGTGGTGCAGTGATTAGCACAGTCACCTCACAGCAAAAGGGTTCCTGGTTCGAATCCAGGGTGGGGGAGCCCTTCTGTGTGGAGTTTGCATATGGTCCCCGTGTCAGTGTGGGTTTTTCTCCGGGTACTCCGGCTAACTCCCACAGGTATGGTTAACTGGTGACTCTATATTGACTGTAGGTGTGACTGAGTGTGATTGGTTGTCTGTTTCTATGTGTTAGCCCTGTGATAGTCCGGCAACCTGTCCAGGGTGTACCCCGCCTCCTGCCCAATGTCAGCTGGGATAGGCACCCCCGCTACCCCCAAAGGGATAAGTGGTTATGGAAAATGAATGAATGAATTTCCATTTTATGCTACTTTTTATTTGACCCCACTACATTTCAGAGGGAAATACTGTACATTTTACTGCATTACATTCGTAACCTCCTTCTTAAGCTAAATAAACTCTAAACGTGTTCTGCAACATCGTTAGGCAAAGAATCTATGGTAATGAGTCGTGTTGTATAAGATCACCATATGTTTGTTTAATGCTGTCAGAAACACAGCCCTGCCTTAAGCTTTGTTACAATGCATTGTTACAATGCATCTCCCAGCTAATGCAAGAGAGTTTTTAAAGTTCATTTATGAAGGGTGACTTATGAGAATGTGGTACCTTTTAGAATTTGCTTGCCACTACATAGGAATTAATGTTCTCTGTAAAGTGGTGGCTTCCTTGGATTTCATAGTTGACAGTTTACATGATTATATTGAATGGATAGCAGAGTGCCAATACATGTCAATGGTTATGCATTAATAATTCTTTATGTTGAAGCCAACAGAGAAGCCAAAACAAAGACTCAGATCCCTCAAAAAGTCTCAGTGGTGTTTGTTTGTCACACACACATCATTCCTTAACATTACTGTAACAGTATCTCTACCTACACTACACTGTCTGTGTCGCTGTGTGTCGTTCTGGTAACAGGCAGCAAGGTCACGGCAGCTGACAGTAGTGTGTGTGTGTGTGTGTGTGTATTTTAGTGTTAGCGGTTACTGGGTAGAGCATTGATTTAACCAGTGCATCCCGTACATATGACTGAGAATGGCCCTTCAACATGGAGATGGAGAATGCATCAGTGTGTTGATGCATAAAGCTACCATGCAGAACACACTCTGATGGGACATACACACACACACACTCACATGCTCTGATACACACATTCACGTTTGGCTCACTTCATCCAGAACGTTCTCTGATGGCTTTATCATTCTCCCTGCTCCCATGCACCCTGCTGATCACTGTGTGTGTGTGTGTGTGTGTGTGTGTGTGTGTGAGAGAGAGAGTGTGTGTGAGTAATATAGAATAATATTCATGGGGAATATTCAGATTTATAGTTGGGTTATTAATTGCGGCGGCGCTTTAAGTTATTCCTATTTTATGGGGCGGAAAGATAATAACCTAATACGTTTCCCCTTGTGTGTGTGCGCATATGTGTGTGTTGGTGTGTGTGTGTGCGTGCTAGGGCTCGTGTGTGAGGTCAGTGAGGTCAGTGTGTGTTTGTATTGTTTCCAGTCTGAATATTCAGTATGAGGTCCAGAGAGGCTGAACATATAGCTCATCATTACCAGCAGCATTTGTTTGACTTATTCTGTCACTGATAGCAACTATTAGCTCAGTCCAGAGAACTCTAAAGGGACAAAGCACTTACTTTAAGAATGAGTAATTGTCACTCTGATAGTGCAGAGCGCTCCTATCAGTAACTGTGAATGTGAACAACTCTCCTCTATGGGATGTCACCCACAGGGAAGGAATTAGGAGACATTATGGGAGTGACTGAGGGAAGAATGTTTTAGGTACAAGGGGGAAAAGCTCTTTATTATTCCAGGAAAAAAGCCAATAAAGGCAAAAAAAAGAAAAAAAAACATACAAAAACAAAAATGTATATTTTATTAGTTAAAGATGATAGATTGACAGAGGGAGTTTTGGGAATTGTTATATTTTAACAATGTAACCTCCTTCAATTAAAACATTTGTTGACAACCTTTTATTCATGATAGTAACAAAATAAAAAGTAACTTTAAAAAGGAAAACTGAATATAGCCTAAACTGAAGTGAAAGATGGATGAATGTGTGAATGTGTGGAATCACACATTATATCTATCAATCCAACTGCCAAAATGAATTTTGACATTGTACATTACTGCAAACCACAAACCACAAATACCTGGTTTTGGTGCCACAGTCATGGCTGGAAATGCTACAGATGTCACTAAACAAGACTAGGTTAAAACCTAGTTCATGGCTGGACCGTGTATGAAATGCTAGAGGGCTTTTAATTTGAAATAATGACTTTTAATTAGAAACAGGAAGTAGCTGACATATACCCAATCATGGACTTTTGTTCACCTTCACCTTCACTTAAAGAGCTGGCTCTATAGTTGCGGTCCAGCTCAAAAATTCATGTAAATACTTGTAAAAATTAATAACAATAAACTTAGACACAGTCATACAACAGAAGGGAGCAGTTTTCTCTGGAGCTGTACCCACTGATCATTACCAATGGGGCTAATGTTGAAACACCAACACTCACATCATCTGTCATTCCAACCAATGGTGTAACATCATCACTCACTCACTCACTCACAGACAGAATTTTGTGTATTATAGGGCTGGCCTCCACTCTGTGCACCAGCCAAACATCTGATGTTGTTAATCTTGAACAGTGGTCAAAAGTGGTCTGCAGCTTGGCAGCCACCTTTCTTACATGTCATGCCCTTCTCAATCCTCAATATACATGTAATCAGAACTATGTCACTTTAGAAATGTTGATATGATACATATTAAGCGTGCAAATGTGACAGATCCATGGTTTGCAGAAACACACAATACCAACATTTTCCTCTGCCGATTTGGCTATCCCTATTGGTTACAGTCTCTCCGCTACCAAAAATATCTCTTGAACATGAACTTTTGAGCCAACCTACAGCATGTCAGTAATAGTGCATCTCTGCCAGTAATGTTAGCATTACTGGTTACTGGTTCTAAAAATTAAACAAGAAGCAGGAACAACTAGCTGTGACAAACCACAAAACCGGCAGGCCATGACAACATAGAGAGGAGGCTAACATGAATGTAAAATTTCAAGGGCTGTAACATTTCAGCTTTCAGTTGGCTATCTTTCATGTTAAATGAGTCCAGAATGAACAGTCCAGTATACCTAGCAATCATGTTGACAATGAATAATTTGACAACTCAACATTTAGTGCCAATTGACCTATGGCTAAGCTCCGCCCTCAAACGCGATGAGCCAGTCACAGTGCGTATAGCCATTCCCATACACTCGGATATTCGCTGCCTAGACGTTCATTGAAATGCATTACAGAGAGTCAGTTTTGTTCGGTTTTATGAGCTTTTTCGGAGATTTGAACGGTGTGCATGGGGTACATGCAACTCCGACACAAGGTATCCTGAGAGGCTGGGCAACGAGGTGTATTTTTTACACTTTAAAGCACATCTCAACAGAGAAAAGTGTCTCCTTTGGATAAAGTTGTGTGGTAACGTTAGACCACAACATCAACTCAACGTGAATAAGATTAACAATGATGTCTACATCTGTTCTAAGGTAAGACAACATTGTGTTTGAGGCAACATATTGTCACTTTGCTGGAAGGAAATATAAAGTTATCTTTAACATCTCTAGCTAACGTTAGCTAAAGTTAGCCCAACGTTAGCTCCTAGCTGCGTTGTTCATCATGTCACCTTGTTTGCTGGGAGTTCATTAGCCTATTTTGTTCTAGTTTTGTACTTTGGTGATTGTACATCATTGTTAGCTGTTGTCCAAAGGGCTCTAGTTAAGCTAACGTTAAGTTCTGGAGCTTAGCTTCATTAACTTATCTGTAATCGCAGAGATAACAAAGGTTGGCAAACCTTATGCTGAATGATTCAGTGTAAATACTGTAGCACCAAACTAACGGAGAGACACTCTTGGTAAAGATGGTAAAAAGGCCTTTATCCTTTTCTCATATTCTGAGCCAAAAACCTTAACTTCAGTGGCACTTTCACTTGTTGTCTTTGATGGTGACGGCAACGAGATGCGGTTCACAAGCGTACACTGTGACCTGTAAATACTGGCTTGTAATTTAAGCTTTTCGTCGACCTTCTCAACAATAAAATGATGAATATATCCCTCCAATGTGTAGTTTAGGCCCTTTTGGTTACTTCTCAATGACATCTGATCGTTATGTCTCCAAAAATCATCAGTTGCCTCCTGCGAAATGCCGTGTACTGTGACACCTGCCATAGCGCCGGTCACTGAATGTTGATAGTTTGTCCAAGTGAGTGGAGGGGGGCGTGGCTTAGCCATAGGTCAATTCAGGTATTTGAATGCTCTTTATGTAGTGCAGGAGAAGCTCTGGCGGATGGATGGAGCTCTGACCTCTGACTTCATGCAGGATAGTTCACTGACCTGCAATTAATGTTGGTCTTATGAGCTTTAACAGCAACGTGATACGTTGCCCTCTGTGGTGCCCTTTCAGTGGAGATTAGATAATGCAGTGCCATATAGGCTGCCCTACATGCTAGAAAACTTTGTGCAAGCTGGTGCTTTTTTTGTGTAAGGACCATTAAAGCCTCATTTCCACCAAGCAGTCTGGTACAGTTCAGTTCAAATGAGTACACATTTTTTTCTGTTTCCACTGTGAAAAGCTGTGGATGGTACCAATAAAACTATTCCATACCGTCACCATTTTTGGTTCCCCCCTGTTGGGGTACCTAGCAAACAGATCTGATACTAAAAGATGTCTTGTCTCTTGCTCAGAGTTGCGGATGGTTTTGGAGCTTGTGTAACCACTGTTCATACTGTGGCAAGTTTTACACATATTAGTAAACTTATATTAAAAATTATAAAATGAAAGGATGTGTTGCAGACTCTAGCAGCAGCTGTTGACTGAGAAAAAATCAACTTAATTCACTGGGGCCAACTGCCAGCAACTTTTAAGGTGGAACATTTATTTGTAATGTTACTCTGTTGTTACTTCTGTTACTGCATGAGTTGACGACATGAATCCATTAACACACCTTGAATTTCAATGTGACAACTTTGACCATTCCATTTATTTTGATTGTTTCTCTTGGATGACATCACTTTCAGTAATAAGTGGATCTTCAAGCATTAAGATATATATATATATATTAATTTCGACCGGATTATATGCACTGCAAATATTATAATCCCCACTTCATTGTGGAGTGGCGTTGCGTAAACCCCTGCGCTTGCCTGAAAGGACTAAATGCACAAACCCACTATTTTTAAATATCCCATGGAGAGAGACTCTCACTGCAGCCTGTTCTATTTTGTTCTGAAAATGTTGGCATACATCCCGGTTCTGTGGACGATAAATGAGGTGCAGACTTCCATCTGTGTCACTGCTGTAGAGGAAATAGAACCAGTGCTGGACGGAGCAGTGAGTGACAAAAACCCTGCCCACATTCAAGAGTACTGTTTGCAGTGTAAATGCTAAGTGAATCTAGGGTCCAGGTACCATATCTGAAGGGTTACTTTTGGTTCAAAAGGTACTATACTGTATTTTAATTTTGGGTACAAACAGGTGAACTGCCTTTTCTGCTGATCTAGTCATAGAGAAAAACACCCTTAACTATGATAACTGTACAAAGACAAAAAAATAAGGACTACACAATCAAAATGAGACTAAAATGTCACTGATGAAAACTAGACTGTTTGGACAGAACAAGGCTAGCTGTTTCCAGTCTCTGTGCTACAGTAAGCTAGGCTTAACATGTCTTGACTTTACCTCTGCACAGAGATAAACACATGAGAGTGAGAGTGGCAACAGTCTGAATATTTCACTCACTGAAAGACAGACAAAGAAACTATCCAAAAAATTTTAAGTATAACTTTAAGTGTTTCCCAGAAACATCCAGTTTATTGATCAGATCTCTGCTGTGTTTGACAGCCTTTAGTGGTCAGTGTTCTTGTGCAGTTCTCATGCAGACAGGGCCAATTAGCAGCCAAATGAAGACTTATCGACCCAACACCATGAATTCACACAGGCAGGAAGACCAACTCTATTTCTCCCACTCTACTGTAAGTTCTACTATTACTACTGCTTCTGCTATTTACTATTGTGCACCCTAACACACCTCTGACTCTCCAGTGTGTGTGCTGTTCTGGTATCTGTCTCACTATAGACTAAAAGGATGTCACTAAGTGATATACTGATGCACCTTTGTTACCTGGTGTGTGTGCGCGCACGCGCGCGCGTGTGTGTCTTGTTTTTCATAGGATTGGATATGTAAATTTATCCCTCCTGTGTGTGTGTGTGTGTGTGTGTGTGTGTGTGTGTGTGTGTGTGTGTGTGTGTGTGTGTGTTGCAGGTCAGGCATCCTTCTGGCCTTTCCATTTTGTTTGCCATGTGATGGGTTCATTAAATCCCTTCAACACTCCCCTCCCCATCACCATTTACACACACACACACACACACACACACACACGTCTGTGAGGGATGCTTTAAAAAACTGCTAATTTGATCAATACTTAATTTTTCCTCCTCAATGCTTTTTTTCTCTGTTAAGCTGTGATAAGACGATGGAGGGGGCAGTGCTGTGTGCCTTAGTGTGTGTGTGTGTGTGTGTGTGTGTGTTTGTAAGACATCTGCAACTGGGTGTATATTATCAGTGTGTGTGTGTGTGTGTGTGTGTGTCCCTATCACAGCAGAGTGTGTATCAGTGCTGGGAGCTGCCTCTGTCTCTGGCTGTAATTTCCACGTGGCCTCCTATTACCTGTGTGTGTGAGTGTGTTTGTGTGCATGACTGTGTGCGCGTGCGTGTGCAGACACTATCAGACCATCTGGTAAATGGATAGGTTGGTGAGGTGTCGTCATGGCAGCCAGTTAGCCGGGGGATCCAAATGATGTCATCCCTCACCGCGGCAACACTTAAAGAGATAAGTTCCCTAAAGAGGCAGCCATTTATCAGCAGCCAATACACTGATACACACCGCAACACACACACACACACACACACACGCACACACACACATATTGAAACATAACAACACAAACACACACACTCTATTGTTGAACCATTTGACCGCTCGAGCCCCCGTTCTCCATTTGTAATCACCCTGTCATGGCAGACACTGAAGGAGGGGGGCACTGGTCACATCATTGTGTGTGTGTGCGTGTGTGAGTGTGTGTGTGTATGTGTGTGTGTGTGCGTGTGTAGCCTATGTGTCTTGAAGGAATTCAACTTACGATGTAAGACATTCTCTCAGTTCCCTACAATCACACACCATGGGTTTCGATGGATACTGATATTTTATAGTTTATAGTCAATATTTTCATGTATATATTCACACGTGAGCATTTTTAGAAGTGTCCTCTGAGAGCTGTATTCCTCTCAGGGTGAAAGAGCATTTGTGTTGAGTTGAACAAGTAGAAGGCTGAAGCGACATCTTGTTGAATTCAGTGATAAATTGGAAATTAATTGCAACTAGAATTCTGCAGTATCTGCAGTTTTTTACACCAAGTGATTGAGACATACTTACAGGACATCCCATATCGTGTCACCGCTAAGAGGCAGACATGAGCTGGTACTGGAGTACATCCGTATTTGGAGTAAGGTTGGCGAGGGGCCCTGGCACATGGTGGATACACTGTTACACAGTTGTGTCAGAGTAGTCACAGGGACGTTATCATGGAGAAAATAATTTCTACTCATCAAAAAAAAAGACAATCAAAAAAGCACTTAACCAACATAAACACTGTACTGTAAGTAAACGGTGTCACTCATAATGAGATATACACAGAAAATTATCATGAGCTCTGCAGTTACCCTCAGCTCTACAGAGCTTTTTAGTGTCTGTCAGCTCAGTGTTTTGGTTCTACAGCCTGTTTTAGTTCACTCTCACAGCTCTCATTAACCTCATCTCCAGTAGCAGGCAGCTGTTCATAGCAAACAAGTTCTGATCAACCTACTTTACACCACCTGCAGGCAGCAGACAGACACAGTTAGAGACTCACAGTTAAAGAGTCTGACAGGGAATTCATAGACTGGATTGTGGCCATGGCTAGCACCATGAATTGCGCATCAATTGGAATTGCAATCTGCTTTGTGCCAAGGTCTGATTCAGATAAGATATTAAGATATTTTGCAATTTTTTGCCGTCTGATTGCAATTGTCCATGTAGCGAAGTATACATTTTGCCTTTGCACCATTTGTAGAACAGTGACAGAGAAAAAGAACAATTACATTTTCATAGCTCAAGCCTCAGGTTCTGGCCAACAAGGTACAGAGTTTCGTTCGTTTCATTCAAAACACACCTAAAACACACATTAAACATGGCTTAATAGCAACAATTTCAATTACAAGTACACAAATCAGCTTCATTATAACTCACAGGATTCACAGACAAAGCACTTGTCTTTTGGCATTTTGCATTGTATGAATTAGCAGCTAATGAAGTTTTCCTCTACTCACATGAAGCCAGGGACAACAGTGCATTTAACTAAGGTAATGTTACAAAATTCGGCTCCATTACAACTCACAATGTTCACGGACAAAACAACTGTCTTGTACTACTTTTCCAAACAAATACAGCATGCTAACGTTATTAGCAAAAGCCTATGGCATTTTAGCCAAGTGACTAGCGAAGATTTCATCTACTCATATGAAGCCAGGATAATCCAACAAAAAAGACCTCATGTGTGAAGCCGAATAGGCTATAAATATGTGAAAACTTAAACGTATTACTACCCTAAGTAAGTTTAAATTGTATTATATGATCTTGTTTATACTCTTTGTGCAAGAATTTAAAAGGACCTTTTATCATGCACAGAATCACTCAGGTTTGTGTAAATGCACTAAATTTAACGACACTAATTCTTGTCTACCTGCACTATCTGTAAAATATGTGATAATATTGTCATTAATGAGACCGCATAGCAATAACAGATGTTGGTTCATTGAATGTAAACATATGCTAGATCAGAATGGCCCCGATTAGAGGAGGGGTTGAAGGTGCAAACAGCCCTATTATCTATGTATCTATGTATGTCACAGACCATCTGAGGCTAAATATGAACAAAGTGTTCTGGTGTCTCACTGCTCTGTAGACATTCACACTATGCTTTATTTTCCCAGCATCCACTGGGGTCCCCTGATACCCCTATTTGTGTCAGTGTGTGTGTGTGTGTGTGTGTGTGTGTGTGTGTGTGTGTCAGTGGCAAGATGGCCTCTCTCTATTAGCTGTAATGGAGTCAGACTGAGATGTCAAAGAGAACAGGCTCTTATCAGAAGAGTGAAAGAGGGAGAGAGAGATGGGGAAATGGGGGAGAGAGGGATGAAGAAAATTGGAAGTGGGGAAAGAGAAGAGGAGAAGGAGGCGGAAAGACATAGGGGAGGAGAAAAAATGTTTGGGCAGAGGAAATAGGGGAGAGAAAAGAGACGAGGGAAAGAAGATGAGGAAGAGAGGCCATTCACTGTGGAGCATGTTCATCTTGTGTCACATCGACAGCAGCAGCCCTCCCCCCCTGCGATATCTCTAGCCCTGTGTTTCTCTGGTGTCTCCTGTAATGGTCAGCTCCAGTCATTGGTGAGGTTCAGCTGAGCTTCAACAACTTATGGAAATATCAGCACCTGCAGCTTTTTCTTGAATTGTTCTTTGGAAATAATCCAAGACAATGCAGGACTGAAAAAGGCCAAGCTCTAATTGAAGCCAGCAGATGGCGCTAGAAGTGCACTCAGAGCCAAATGAATTATGGTTAATGAGAGAATGATACTAACTTCCTATTTATAGCTAACACAAGTCATTATTGTTATTAATATTTATCCTGAACCGTACAGAGTGTTTATATAAATGATTACTGCACCTGAAATTAGTGTACACATTTAAAATTACTGCGGCATAATTGAATTTAATGAATTTAGCACAACTAAATGTAATTAATGTAGTGTGACCTCTTTAAGATAATACAGGGTTCCCTGAGCACCAGTTACAGAGTAAACAGCCATCCAACTCATGTCTGTCCTACCGTCTACTGCTACAACTGAAGGTCTTTAAAGGGACAGTTCACACCAAAATAAAAAAAATACATATTTTTCCTCTTACCTGTAGTGTTGTTTATCAGTCTAGATTGTTTTGCTGTGAGTTGCCGAGTGTTGGAGATTGAGCTGTAGAGATGTTTGACTTCCCTCCAATATAATGGAACTCAATGGCACTCAGCTTGTGGTACTCAAAGCAAAATAAATATTCGAAAAACTCAACAGTAATATATTTTGTCAAGAAATCATGACCTGGTTACTCAAGATAATCCACAGACCTTGTTGTGAACATTTTCATGGAGGAACTATTTTCTTTCTACTACAACCGCTAGAAGGAAGTCTGACAATGCAAGATGTTAACATTTATGGTGTCCTCCTCGACTCAGCTGTAATGTTAGCTAGCTTACTGGTGCTAGGTGAACTAGCAGTAGATGCAAGCTTCCTTCTCCACACTGAAACGGTGTTACATATTTTCTATTTTGGGGTGTAGTGTCCCGTTAAAGCTGCATCAATGGATTTATTTTTTAACTTGGGGCAGCGCAGCAAGATATGAGCACAACATTGACATTTAATCTATCAACCTTAAAAGTTTTCAGCAAATGCGTCCCAGCAGACACAGAGCAACATTAGCATTCATTTAAGGTTGTGTATGTGTCCACCTGATAAATGTAAGTCCAATAGTCACTCTCTTTAAGCTTTGTTTTTTGGTCTCCACCAACTCCTGAGAACAATACGTGACTCTCTAGCTGCCAAATGCTTCACTGTGTCAGACGCTAACTTCGTCTGCTAACTGTTTGGGAGCTGTTTTATTAAAAACAGCTGCTGCTGCTGCTGCTGCTGGAAATCAGAATGATGAGAGCCATGAGAGTCAACTTTGAAATTTGTTTTTTGTATTTGTTTGTTTTTTAGCAGCATTTTTATTTTTTTTCATTAATTTGCAGTGTGTTCTGTCATTGTATTTGTTTTGGATTTTCGTATGTGTTTGTGAATTGGCATAGTTCCTGAAGCTCCAGCACATCTCTCTAAATGAACATGTTTTTGACCGTTGAGTGAAGGTCGTCTTTGTTAGCCACTTTACATATATCAATTTTTAACACTTAATTTAAACTATGGTGGCTCCACTAAATTAAATATCCAAACAATGTTTTTGGCTACATCCTATCCTTGATGAAATTCTACTAGCAAACACTGCTCACATATGCCTCCAGATGTTAATACCTCATATAACATGAGATCAGTATGCACTTTAGGTTTTAATTGGCACAGAGTGGCGATGTTTGCACTCAGACCAAATGCTGGCAGTCAGTGCTCCCACCGCTCATGTTACTGTTCTTCCCAGCTGTGTCGTGTCATAATTCCTGGTAATCTCTTGGATGTCAGGGCAATTCCCATTTAAAGTTAATCTGTCTGGTGTGTTATGCACCACAGGAGCCTCAGCGTTCCTTTCATGTGTTTCAACTAAATGGCTGAGTGAGCGCTGAAAACATAAAAGAGATAGAGGAGTAAATGATGTGTCTCCATTATAATTTAGTTGGGAGAAAAGATTCAGAAAGCAGCATAACGTTTGAGATTTCTTTAGTTATTGAACCAGCAAACTGAAGAAATCTGCCAGCCAGCTGTATTTTGTTTTGATAATCTCATTAAATGTATCAATGTTGTCCATTCTCCTTCCTCAAAACCTATTGTGACGACTGTGGTCCTGGAGCTTAGATAATAGCCCTAAAATTTAGTGTGTGTGTGTGTGTGTGTGTGTGTGTGTGTGTGTGTGTGTGTGTGTGTGTTTTGACTGTTTAGATGGCCCACTATAAGGTAAGGTTTAAGGTTTGTCATCTGTTATCAATATTTTTTCTCTATTTATGTTGGCATTACTTGGGCATATATTCTCTTCAAAAATATCTACGACATGCTGAATAAAAGGATGTAGGTTTGGTCTCAGAAGAAGAACTATGAAAACAAAAAACAAGTGTTTTAAACAAATAATATATATGTAATTTTTTTATGTGTATACAGTTATTTATGTTTATACATGACAATGTTTTAGGGCTATTTTTAGATAATAAACAAATACAGACCCAGGGCAGGGGCAGGGAGGTAAAATTCCAATAAAAAAATAAAAAATAAAATAAAACCTTTAGAATTTCCGAGATTTATATGAAGTAAAATACTTGGATACTGTTTGTGATATGCACTAACTTATCTCTACCTGTACTTCTTCTCCCAGAGTGTTTGGACAAAAGAAAACCCCGGGGCACTTGCACACCTATTAATTGTTTTGGGAAGGTAACAACAAGCAGGAAGTGGACAGAGTAGGATTTACACACCCAAATATAAATCCAATAAATACAAGTCAATATCTTATAGAAATTAATACATTTTTGATCTTACTTGATATTAAGTACAGCTTTTTATGTCTTATTGGTGTAATGTGAAATTACGTGTGACAGTGATGGTGTCTGTGGTGTGATTGGGTTGATCCACCCTTGCAAAGTGATGCAATGGCGTTCCTTGAGGGGGAAAAAAAAAACAAAACTTTTTTTTTTCAATAAATTTGTGATTTTAAGTTCCAAGAATTTCTGAATTTTTCTTTCAAATTTATGACTTAAAAATTCCAAGGAATATCAGTATTCAAGCTTGTAAATTTATGATTTTAATCTGAGAAATTCTTCTCATTATGTCTTTCCATGCTATTTTTTTTAATACTTTTTGTCTGCCGCTTTTATATCATCTGACAAATTACAAATTACAATAACTGATGATTAAACTGGTCATCATGCACTGCGTAACAATGCTGGCATACTAAAAATAACCATCTAAGTTGTAATATAATATAAATGATTTATCAAAAATGTCTGTCAAAGAAAGGGGGGCCTTCAAAGTTCCAGCAGTCTTCACTTCACCTTTTTTAAGTGTCAAAATACCCGCTGTTTCTATGACTACTTTTGAAACAAATAACCTAAAAAACCTTGAAACCTGTACAGAAACTTCTGGGGCTGAAAAATGAAGCAATGCAGAAAAACCAAAACCTGCAATTCTTTGAATTGCCGCTTGAGGATGGCTCCAGAAGCGAGTCAATCCCCATAGACCCCCATGTTAAAATGCCCAAATTTAGCAGAAATAAACATGTTTACAGCCTGGTACAAAAAACAGTTTTGGTCTCTATAGCTAATTTCAACATTCATGACAACAGTACAGGGGGTGAATTTTTATATAACTCACCCATTTCCATTTTATTAAGGCTTAAAGTTATGCATAATTAAGGACGGGCTGCTTTGACTGATAAACTGTATGCTGTTATCGTCCTTGGCTTCAGATAGTCAGATCCACCCCCTACTCCTCTACAGCACCAGCCTCTTGCCCAAATATGGTTACTTCTGGCTCCAAAAAACAAGATGGGTATGGCCAAAATGCCGAACTTAAAAGTTTCTTTATGCTTCTGCCTACTGATGCTGTGTGTCTGTCATAGTTCTGCGTCTTGTTGGTCTATGTCGCTATGTAATTCCCCGCCAAAGCGCTTGTGGGCGTGGTGTTCTTTTTTATACCTACCTAGACTCTGTGACGTCTATGGTCCTTGCTAGTTCATTGTTTGGTCATCTTCCGGCTTTGTTCTAGTCACAGTGAAGATGGCGACCGAGAGAGAAAGACTGTTGCTGGAGCTAGAAATGATCGACATTGAACAACAAATGCTAAACATTCTTCAACTTGATCTATCTTTTAATCAAAACTCAAAACACAACTGATCACAATGGATGGTGTTGTGGTACTGCGGCAGGAAGTGAAACCTTGCAAAATGCTGGAAATGATGTAGTTTGAAGGACCAATCATAACTCTTGTGGTCTGCGTTGGGTCTGTGTTGCCTCGACGCGTGGTTACAGTTTTATGGAGGTGCGCATCGCGTCTCTGCGTCAGTCACAGAGGGATGCAATGCATCTGCAAAGCCCTCTGCGTCATAGGTAAGCAGAAGCATAAACCTTGCTTAAGACTTCAAAATGGGAGTACACAAACCAACGGTGATGGTCACGGTAGCCAAATCCATTATTTTTACAGTCTCTGATTACCTCTCAGCCAGTGAAAACAGTTGTACAATGTCTTCTGCAGCTCTAGAGGACCTTTGTCAAATCTGAGAAAATAACTCAGTTTGAGCCTGAGGACTTCAAATTTGTAACAGAAAGGCTGTGGTAGAAACTGGATGTGTGGATTTTGAGAGGTGTTAGTTGCATTATGGTAAATGTAGGATCCAGTGTTTTGGGAGGTTGACCCACACTAAAAGTCAGGATATTGAAGCAGCAGCAGGAGCATTTCAAAACTTTTTGCAGCTCTCTCCTCTTTCCTCTGTATTTTTAGTATACAGTATATGATTATGTTGTTTTCGTTGCTTACTGATTGTGTCTGGTATCTGAAGTGGGTGATGATCATGTGTTGTAATATTTTGAGTTTGTGTCTGTTTGCAAGAGAAGTCAGTGTCATTAAACCTCTTATGTATGTCTGCAGCAGCACTACAGTGGCAGCGTGTTAAGCTGCCACACACACACACACACACACACACACACACACACTCCCTCCATATATCGTTCCCTGGGCTCTGTGCCATGCTCCTCATCATGTTTGTCTAGGCTAATCGCCCAGTCGCCGCCTCCTCCCTGCATTAACTTTGTTAGAACAGAGACACCTCGTTAATGACGGTGCTAATTGAATGAAATGGCCATACTAACGAGCATAAAACCTCCCACTCACATTTTGCTAATTAACAACACACTGGCTTAATTACAACAGTAGAAACACATGCAGCGCTGCCTCGTTACTGTTAATTGCCGCGGCTAACAGGGATTTATGGTAATTGGCTGTATAAGCGTTGTTAACGAGAGGCTGAATTAGCTAGACACACAGAGACAAGAGGAGAGCAGAGATGTACCAGCACTAATTAACACTGGGCACACTCTTCTGCTATTGGTTGGAGCTGGGGGGTCTGCAAGGCTATTGATCATCTGATTGGCCACTTTAATATCAAACTCTCCTGTTTTGGGAACCGATGAGCGGATATCTGATGCAGTGAATGATCCAGCATACATCTCAACACCAGTTTACAGACAGGAAGTAAGTATACTTGTGTGACGGTACTTTCCATTTCACATATAAATACAGACCTTTGGCAGCTGACATTCATAATAGGAAGAAAGACATAAAATTGCCGCAAACCACACACTGCACACACACTATACAAACATGTAACACAGACCTCCAGTACTAATATCATAAGTGGTATTACAAATCTGTTTCAACTTCTACTGTGCTTTTGAACCACCGCTGTAAAGGTCCAGACACACCAAACTAACATCCAAGAACTACCAGCCTCAAAGGCTGACTGTTGCGTCGCTTCAGCTTGCCTGTTTCTGAGCCAAAAAGTTGAACTTGAACTCATGGCAAAGACCTGCCAATGGCACGTGCGCTATGTGTATGCATGAGAGGAAGCAACTTTCCGTAACAGCAGGTGGCAGCAGACTGTATTTGCTATTAAAAAGGGAAACAGGATAACCAAGGACTGCGAATATACAAACTGTTATTATGTTATTATGGCTGAACAACCAAACAGACAGGCTCCACCGCCAATTCAACATGCTCAATTGGCTGAAAAGCCAAGGGCCTACTAGAGCCAATGATGTGGGGCACAATACAAAAACTAGAACCCTAGACAAACATTGTGTATTAGGGCCTTAAAAGCTGCAGTTGTTACTATATCCTCCGTATACACTGCTTCTACTACACTAATGCTGCTGCTGCTATCTGTTATGAACAGTGTTGGGTAAGGGTTACTTTAAAAGTAATCAAATTACTTTACTGCATTACTTTTTTTTTTGAAAAGTAACTAGTTACTTTACAAAGTTACTCCCTGAGAAAAGTAACTCAAGTACTTTTAAAGTACCTTTGAGTATTCTACATTTCCTATTGGGCAATGGACCACAGGGCGCTAAGCCTACATTTTTTGTCTCCAAAATTAAAGTTATGGACCACTTGCCCTTCACTGAGATCCAATTCTCCCATCACAGCCGTCACTTTGACCAGTAGAAACACAGAATGATCTGCTGCAGTAGAAAACTGTATGACAACAACACCCCAGCGTTTTTAATATTTCCTCTGGGGATGTTACCACACAGAGTAAAAGGGGGAAATGATGGTGTGAAACAGCAGAGGCACTTTGTCAACCCGCTGAGTTAATGTTACTGTCATTAGCATCAAGCTAGCAAACAATGGTACATCCTCACGGTCGGACATAAAGTAATAACATTAACAAATAGTGGCGGGGCTTTTACTCACCACAACTGCAGAGGCTCCCAGCTTCATTTGAAACAAACTACATTATAGACGGTCCGTTATTTATTAATCCCTCTGTGTTTTTATTTATTTACTTTTTATCCGCTCCCGTTGTCTTTATAAAGTTAATGCATCGCGTCGTCATTTCAAACTCAACACTTCCTGAACTTGTTTCAAATTAAAAGCCCCTTATAACCTCGGCTGAGAGAATCCCTCCATTTTCTAAATAGGCTTTTATTGTGAAACATTTGTAGGGACTTGGTTGTGGAGGATACAGTAGCTTGAATGCTTGTGTATGGTACGGCAGCATTTCTTCTACCACGCAGCTAGCCACAAGCTTCGTGACTTCTTTCGGACTGATAGGTTTAACCTTATCTCCGTTAATAGAACCAAAAGACAGCCGTTGCTGTTTTGGAGCTGAAGGACCAGCGTTCTAAAAGTAACAGAAGTAACTGATGGCTTGTTTTAAAATGTACTCAAGTATTTGATTACTCAAATAGTACTCTATTAGTACTAAGTACTATACCCAACTCTGGTTATAAATGCACTGATGGTTTACACTGATCAGCCAAAATAGCCTTGGATGCCACGTGACATGCACCATCCATGCAAACACCATTGTAGACCCCCCCCCCCCCACACACACACACACACACATGGCAATATCACTCCCTGATAGCAGTGGCCCCCCATAGGATAATGCACCATGCCACACTGAAAAAAACGCTCAGGGATGGCCTGAGGAATATGACCTATAATAAGACCTCAAGATGTGAGCTGTCCTCTATATTCCCCAGATCCCAATCTGATCGAGCATTTGACGAATGTGCCAATACCCCTCAAAGGATCTGCCGCCAACACCCTGGTGGGGCACATCACAGAACCCTCCAAGAGGTCCTTTGTCCATGCTTCAAAAGGTCAGAGCCAAGTCTGATCCATGGTGGGACCTCTTACCTGTTGAGGCATGGACACAGGACATCTGGGGTATTGCCACATCCAATGGATGCTCAATTAGATTGGGATGTGGGGAATTTGGAGGACGGGTCGACACCTCGAGATTTTTGATTGTCTTGCTTGGAGGGTCACTGCCATTAGAGAGTGCTGTTGCCATAAGTGGGGGCACTTGGTCTTTAACAGTGTTTGGGTAGGTAAGAGCTCCATTAATGTTTAACAACCGCTGCTAACAATACTCACCAGAACACCAAATATCCAGCACTCAAATCGTCCCTAACAAATGCACTATTTCCTCCTGTTTGATAAAAACTCCTGTGACCAGTTGTGTTAGAGCCACACGCAGAGTCAGAAGGTAACAAAGTATCAAAGGACAGACCAACACATTTTTGCTTTGGGTCTTTTCATGGTATTTGTTGATAGAATGAAATAGAATAACCTTAGCTTTATCCTTAATTCTAATATTACTACTCCTTATTACTGTGTATTCTTTTAAAATAGTCCATCCTTTATGAAAGAGTTTTCAGGTACACCCAGCAGCTCTCTTCTAATTTATTTCTCTCTCCTCCTCCCTTATTCCCTCTCTCATCCCTCCCTCCCTAACTTCTTAATTTGGTCCTTCCACCTCCCTCGTTCTCTCATCCCCTCTCCTCCTCCTCTTCTTCATATTCACTGGCTTTTATTCTCCTCCCTCTGATAAAGTGATTATGGTTATGTGTTCAGTTGAGGAGCATTCAGGCAGACACAGTCTAGATTGGTATGCATGTATTATTACACCGTGTCACTGTGTGTGTGTGTGTGTGTGTGTGTGTGTGTGTGTGTGTGCTCCTTCAGGCCCTGCCAGATCTCTCACAGCTCATTGGTTGTATATGAGCGAATGTCAGTTACTCATTGGTTAAAAGATCTGGTTAGCATCTATAATGGCCTCTTATTACTGCCTACGCTCAATGAATACAGATATCAGTTTGCGTGTGTGTGTTAAGTTGACAGAATTTGTAAATGTTCCAGGGTGCGTGTCACTTTGTGTGTGTGTGACAGACCGAGCGAAACAGACAGAGAGAGAGAGCGAGGCAGAGTGACAGAGACACTGAGCAGACTGACAGAGAATTAGATTTGGACTTGTTCAAGGATGCTCGAACGTAAACATGTTAATACTCACAAACACACACACACATACACACACACACACACACACACACACACACAAAGCAATGTTGTGTTCAAGACCAGACGAGATGACAACAGCCAAGAGGCCTAACTCAGTCCAGATTTGGTTTATAGAAGTTAAGAAGCAAACAGAAATTGACTGCAAAAAAATTCTTCACTCTACCTGTCAATTTATCAATAAATGGCTCTTAGTTGTGCTTTTTGCATGTTATGTTCAGTGTTTGCTGTCTTAAAAATTAAGAATGAAACGGCATTTCGAGAGTATGCAGCTTCAGTATTGTGTGAAACAGGATAGGCAGACAAGGTATAACATTGTCATGAATTTGATTTGATTGTTGAAAGTAGCCATGTCATAACAAACATGGAGATGGTGGTGCACATAGACGGGACAGCAGTATCCATCTGGGAAAGGGATGAACTCCAGCGCATGCTCTATGTTATGTTAGCTGCTGAAGTAGTCCACTGCAAAATGCCTTGTGCATAATCTGGAGCTGTCACAAATACCACTTTCTGCAAAATGAATAAATTCTGGCCAGCAGGCCTTTAACCACAGTATTTTGTGGAAAGGGAGCGTAAAGTCTGAGGTGGCGAACACCTTAGACCTTTTTCAAACACTGCCCTTACTGATTGGTGCTGTCACAATGATTAATGCATGTCTATCGGTCCTGTCCATAGACTGAATAAAAATAATAGAAGTAGCCACCGTGATATCACCTATTTGTTTGAATCCCGTTTTGAAGGCCTCAAGTTCAGCATTTTGGCCATCCATCTTGAAGTTCTGGAACCAGAATGGACCATATTTGTAGGAACAAGGGGGGATCTGACTGAGAGCCAGAGGACACTATTGGCAGACAGCCTGTTACCAAAAGCAGCCACAACCTAAATTATATGTTATTTTAAGCCTTAATAAAATGTCAGTGAGTTATATAAGAATTTTCCTCTGTATAGTTGTCATGAACGGGGAAATTTGCTGTTTATTTTTGCTGTAGAGTTGGGTATTTGAACATGAGGGTCCTTGAGGACTGACTCACTTTTGGAGCCAGTCTCAAGTGGCCATTAGAGGAACTGCAGTTTTTTCTCAGCTCTGGAGGTTGCCGCTTGGTTCTTTATGTGCATGTATTTCATTTTCTGTACTGTCCCACAAATCTTTAAGAGGAAATTCCTTTCAACACCCAGGCCAATCATTATCCATTGTACAGGATAAACTATCTGGGTGGCAGTCTGCAGAGCATTGGTGATGATGGTACATAAAATGTCATTTAACAAAGAACATCAGCATTCATGATCAAAGTAAGTACTTAAATATGAACAAAAACAGTGCAATAAAACATGCAGTTTGAGGTTCCTCCTCCCGCATGTTCGGAGCTTCCTTAGATTCGCTCAGCCTCCTACGAGTGGGTACGAAGCACTCGTTCATCATCATTTCTAACAGTGTCTTTAGAATGATGTTTTTGGGAACCACCTTTTAAGAGTCGAAGGGTTTGTAAGATGGATTTTACAATCATCTGTTTAAGAAAGTAGGGCCTGGTTGATTAAGTTGAGCAGTGTTAACTCAAGGCTGAACAGACAAAAGAAAGAGGAAAGACTCTGACTTCACCAAACACTGCCTGATGATCAGTGGACACCATTGCAGTGTGCGCCAAGCGAGATGAAGACAAAGAGACTGAAAGACAGCACAGCAGTGAGCAGTGAGTGTGTTTGTGGATTATCAGTTTAAGTCAAAGTAAAACACTGACTCCAAAGAGTGCTGGTACAAATTAGCTCCTCAATTACAGTACCAAAAGCAGATTATATGCCATTTGTTACTTCTGCTCTTTCTGCTTGTATATACAGTGAGTGTGTGCCGTGTGCATATGCAGATGAGCAGTGTGTGTGTGTGTGTGTGTGTGTGTGTGTGTGTGTGTGTGTTGCGTTGTGACAGGGACTAATGTCTAAATCAGCCAGACTCCATCGCCCTGTCGCCCCGCTCCCCTACAAATGTCACCTGTTCCCGGCCAGTGATTTGCATAATGCAAAGCTTCTCAGTCGTAACGGTCCGATTAGCGGCGGGGAGCGCCAGGACCATTCCTGACGCACCAAGCCGTTAACGGCTCCTTTTGCCGGGAACAACTGTGATTAACTGAGGGGGTGACGGAGGGGGGGTTGGAGGAGAAGAAAGAGGGAGAGAGGAGCTGGCCTGAAAATGTTCACACTCTGGTTGTATTAATTACAGACAGACAGGTCGGCTGCAGGTGACATAACCAACTGATGACACAGTGGGCGCTGAGCTGAGGACGAGAGGATGGAAAGATGAGAGGGTGAGAGGAAAGGATGGAGGGAAGGAAAGAGACAAGGAGGACCAGTGCAGCTGAGATTGTGATAATAAGAGCTAAACCCAAGCTTAGAAAGCTTTAGGAATTAAATTATGGATTTCGTAAATTTTTTGGTTGAGTCAAGAAATGAATTGGAATTAATTAATTGGAAGAGTAACAATGAAGGGTACCAGTATTTCTATTTACCCCATAATTACTACCAAATTACTCAGTTCAGATACTAGTGTCTCTAATAACTTTGTCTCTGTTTTCCTCTTCAATTATACCAGATGACATCGTTCTTTCTTACTAAGTTAATACAAAATTACAAATCCATAAAATCAACAAGCTTTTAAATGATCCAAATGTTGTTTCAAAGCTCTGTAAGGAATCCAGTTGTAGTGGAGAATTGACTGGAATCATCCTAAAAAAAATACCTCCCATAGGTAAGGTTGTAACTATAGAATGTAAACTCACCCAAGGTTACTATAACACCACAATTCACAGAAGAAATACATACAGAAATTAGTTGACAGAGAACACATTCTGTCTCAATCTCAAGGGACAGTGTCTATCTCTGTCTCAACCTGTTGGGCCTCATGGCCTTTAAACAAACTAGTTCATACCAAACTTGACCATAAGGGCTACCTACCCACTCGCTCTCCAAAGACTCTGCATCTTTTGCATGTTTGTAATCTCAGCACAATTAATTCTTGAAAGTCTCTGCATGGAGGCATTCATGAGACTGTCCTCCCACCCAAAAATAGCACCATAGGTTGTTTGCACAAGCAGTTAATATGAGCCATATATTAACATTTAGTGTCGGCAGCTACCTCCAGTGGCCGTTGTAAATATGATATGAGCGAAGGACAAAGTCAGTTGACGAAGTATAAAAAGTGACAAAGTGCACACAGGGAGGTGGTCGGGGTGGCACACATGTCAAACTCAGGACTTTGATCCAGGAGACAGGGGTTTGTGTCATGTGTGAAACCAAACGTCAACATAGAAGTATTTTAAGTTATGTACTTATGTTATGTCACATTACATACTAATGTCATGTCATCATGTTGTGTTAAGTGCTAATATTATGATGCCAAACCTCAGCTTAATCTAACCAATAGGGGCACTAATTTAGGAAATGCTCCTGTGGGTGGTATCAGAGGGTAAGAACAAACAACCTATGTGGTTCTTCAGGCAGGAGGACTGATTTGCATTCGCCAAAACACCAAAACCTTAAGTTCTAACTGAATTTCAGGAATTCAGTTTCACAGTTGTACATATGTAAATGATGTCAATATGTAGAATTAAGAAATTGTATATTGATATACTTTTGTTTCTAATTTTACAGTTAATATTACTAATTATCTGATGTACATAGACTAATACCAGATCAGTTAACATTTGAGTTCCGAAACAATCCTGTTATAATATGTTACATGTTAGGTGATTGACAGTTCTTCAAATAGGCTGTTTTTTCTTTACCTTAAAAAGACAAATATATAGCTCTAATTTGAAGGAGTACACTGATTGTGAAGAACAAAACATTCACTGGGAATAAGCCTTTTCATGTTTAAGGCAGACTTTTGGGTGTCCATAGAACCCGTTTTCATTCAGATATCTTGAAATGAGAGTTCAAAGGACCCCTTTGAAAATGGCTGGGCCAGTAGTTCCTTCCCTAAAATTTAGAAAAAAAACTTTGGAGCATTATTTAGCCTGCTTACTGTCTGTTGTATTAATTGAATGATAGCCCAAGGAAGTTTTGTCAACAAAATACAATAAAGATAAATGTCTCATTAGTGGACAGTCAACAGTGTAAACAGGACTCATTTTTACTTTTTAACAGTTATCCAGTGTTTGAGCTACATCTCTCTCGTATAGAGTTATGTTTCGCTAAAAGGTGCTACACTATGAATACAATCTGCCAAACTCTTTTTCTTTCTCTTCTTTAATGTTTCTCTTCTTTATGTCTCACTTTCACCAGCTATCTTACTCTCTTCCTTTTTTGTGGTTCTGTCCCTCCCTCCGCCTCTGTGTTTGACAGATGAGGCAGGGATGAGAGGATGAGAGGATGAGAGGGGAAATGTGTTGCACCTCACTTCTCTTTCTAATGTCTCCGGCTGCTGGGAAACCATGTGGAAAACTAAAGACTATTAATGCCACAAACAAATCTCTCCCAAAACGGAAGCTCTTTTACATGTTTTAGTGCACGGGCGGGCTGAGGGCTTAATGACATGGAGAGATGAGGAAGAAGAGGAAGAGGAGGGAGGACTAGAGAGGAAGATGAAAGAAGAGGATCAAGGTGTGGATGATAGAGGAAGAGAAGGGTGGGATATTGAAACAGGAGATAAAGAAGGAGGGGATTATTGAGAAGAGATGGAAGGAAAGGAGATATGCTCATTTTCAGGTTCATACTTGTATTTTACAAGAACATGTTTACATACTTTACTGTTAAAAAAAAAAAACATTTATTTTTCTCATACGGTATTCCTGCATATAGCTATACTAACCCTCTGTCTAAAACACTCCTGTCTCTTTAAGGCTCCCCTCCCAGTCTGCTCTAATTGGTCAGTGTTTCCATGCTTACATTGCTACCAATCTTCTTCTGCTAGTTCGTGTCATCAGTCTATAAAGAGAGGGTTGTGACACTCCTTGATTTCGCCACGATATGATCACTTGGTTCATGTAGCTCTCTATAGCTCCAAGCTAATCTTTGAATGTTTTTCAGTGGGACAGCCAGCAACAAATATATTTGCAGCATTAACTAAAGTTGGCTACATTAAAGCTGAAGACCCAGAGGGTGGGCATGGTGCTTCTGTGACAACGCCTCCCAGTCACTGTGGGTCAGGGTTACCATCAGTGGAAACCGCCATATGAGCGCAGTGTAGGCGCAAGATTAGCTAGCCAGTGGGATACACAATAACATGGGAAACCCAATTGCCAGAAAAAATGTTGGCATTGCACAAGACAGCAAATCATGGATATGCTCCATTTGAATGTTACTATGTAGCAGATAATTTGAAATTTTACATTTCGATAATGCTGTGGTTGACGTGTGGTTAGGTTTTGGCAAAATAACTACTCGGTTATGGTTGAGAAAAGATCGTGTTTTGGCTCAAAATACCTGGTTTTAGGGGCACAATCACTGCATGAAATGATGCAATATCTTGATGAAAAAAAATCGCTTTCCATGACACTATCCCCTCTGAAAAAACAGCAACTGTTAGCTACAAAACACTTGTGTTTAATGCCTAAAAAGCTGCTGGAAACACATCAATGGGTAGTTGCATTACACCCCATTGATGCCTAAAAAGCTTTTGAGAACACAGTGATGGGTTGCTAGAAAACACCCTTGTTTGATGTTTACAAAGCTGCAGGAAACACAGTGTCAGGTTGCTATAAAACACCATGTTTGATGCCTAAAAAGCTGCTGGAAATGCAGTGATGGGTCTCTAAACAAACACCCATGGTTGATGTCTAAAAGCCACTGGAAACACAGCAATGGGTAGCTACAATACGCCCATGTTTGATACCTAAAAAGCTGCAGGGAACAGAGTGACTGGTCGCGACAAAACACCCATGTTTGGTGGGTAAAAAGCCACTGGAAACACAGTAATGGGTCACTACAAAACACCTGAATGATGCCTAAAAAGCTGCTGGAAACACAGCAATGAGTTGCTACAATACACCTATATTTGATGCCTTGAAGCCACTGGAGACACAGCAACTGGTTGCTACAAAACACCTACGTTTGGGGCCTAAACAGCCACTTGAAAGACTGTGATGGGTCACTACAATGCACCCTCATTTGATGCATAAAAATCCGCAGTAAACTACAGACTGGTTGTTACAAAACACCCATGTTTGGTAGCTGTAATGATTTCCTGAATTACAACAAGTTTTGCCATTTGTTGGTTTTTTGGTCTAGTGTTCTCGGGGTGCTGCAGCTTCGCAGGCCTCTCACTGAGGTGACACATCATCCACCATCCCCTTCACATCTCTATGACAAAGCTCATACACTGTGTCACTTTAGAAACATTGATATGAAATGTATGAAATGTGCAAATGAACCATTTCCTGGTTTGCAGAAACATACAATGCCAGTATTTTCTTTAGACAACTGGCTGGGGAACAGTTAACCTTTCTGCTAGAAAGACCTTTCTGGCAAAATCTTTTCATTTTAATCCAAATGGGAAGAAACGTCTCTCTGTCGGCCAACTTCTCAGCAATGCACAAAGGGAGTCACATGCGTTAAAATGCGCAAGCAGCTGACCTGTACACCAAAATAACAAACAGAGAAGCTGTGCACACACAGCAGTCCCATGACTTCATTCTCTGCTCAGGATACCATCACTCCACTATGTCTTTACATGGGAAATATTTTTTTCTGCTATATATTTAGGCTCTGAATGTGGTACAAAGCTTCAAAGCTTGTTGAAGATGAAAGGTTGGATGAAAGGAGGGCGACTGACGGTTAAATGCATCTCCGACTACGTTTTGCTGATTGAAAAACAGAGGAGCTTCCACAGGCCTCGGTCAACTCTAATTCCTTTTTATAGCTTTCAGAAGTTAACAGCTATTCCAGTTATTAACCTGCACCACTCCAGATAGCCCCAGCCAAGCAGTCCAAGTCTTAACCAAGCCTTCAGTGATAGCATCACATTGTCGGAGTGGAAAAGAAGCGCTCCCATTAGATGTCCAGCTAGATAAATAGACTATAATGGGTTGCTGGGGGTGCGTTTGGTCGTTTGGCCTGACGCTCCCATCAGATGTGATCTCAGGGTCGCCGCCATGAATCAGGCAGTGGTGCGACGTCATTGGTCATCCTGACAGCTGAACAAAGCCCAGCAAGTGGGGAGGGACAGACGCCGCTAATGGAGCCAGATTAGGATGGGTGTGCTTTGTAACTCGCGCTGGCACTGCCGGAGTTGCTCAGTTAGATGTGTGGGGTCAGTGACTTCTTTATGAGATACCTGAGCAAAGCATTGTGGGCCAGCAGTGCTATGGCACTGTGGGTGTTGTTTCTGCTAGACTGCACTGCATACGTTGTGTTCCCTGATTGTTTTTAGTTTTTTTGATGTGTGTTCGTTTTGTGTGAGAGTGTGTTAGCGCTGAGCCTGGTGATGTGGTAGTGCTGGGGCTGATAAGAGGCAGATAAAGCTTTAAGGGCTAATGGTTTCCACTAATGAGAAAACTGGCTGTGATTATGACAAATAGGTGGAGAGCAGCAGGCTAAGCAGCGACACACAGCAGCTATTGTTAGGCAGCCGAGCCTCAGCATCTCATTACACCTCCTCCTGATAGACCTTCTCCTTCTCTTCTCCTGATAGACCTCCTCCTCTTCTCCTGATGGGTCTGCCCCTCATAGACCTCCTCTCCTGATGGGGGACCTCCTCCTCCTATCCCCCTAATAGACCTCTTCTCCTCATGAGAGACCTCTTCTCTTCTTGATGATAGATCAGCCTTCCCCTCTCCTCCTAATAGACCTCCTTCTCCTCTCCTGATGATAGACTGGCCTCCTCCTCTTCTGATGACAGATCTCCTCCTCTACTCCTGATAGTAGGCAAGCCCTCTACTCTTCTCCTGATAGACTGGCCTCCTTTTCTCCTCCTGATATAACTCCTCCTCCTCCTCATTCTCTCCTGATGATAGACCTTCTCTAAAGATGGCAGACTTCCTCATTCTCCCCTGATGGTAGACTGAATTCTCGTCTACTGATGATCGACCAGCGTCCTCGTTTCCTGATGTTAGACCTTCTCCTCCTCTCCTGATGATAAACCGGCCCCTTCTTGATAGGTCCTGGATGGTCTCAGCCCACAAAGATGTGTCTGCCTGGCCCTCAAAATGAAACAATCCAACCTCTCAGAGACTAAAACTTAATTTACATTGAGATGGCCCACATCAACTTGTAAAGAGAAAGTTGAAGACTTGAAGAGGGGCATTGGAGATGCAGCGGGCTGACCTGCAGGCTTACGTTATGAGCAGCGTTGACAGTGTTAATGCAATTACAGACACTGCCAGAGGGGGGAGACAAAGGTTTTGCACTCCAGATTTAAAACTCATTTTATTCTAATATAATATTTGTATACTATTGATCTTGTTCAGGCTAATGGTCTCCACCTGATCTTTTGTTCCTGTTAAAACTTCTAAACTCTGATCCTCCAAAGATCTTATGCCTTTACTCAGGCTGGGGGTGAAATTAAAAGCCACCTATTATGTTCAGACAGTGGAAAACAAAGAGTAGAAGTTGAAGCTGTTTATATGGGACACTCAACCAATCCTCATAACTCCAAGTTTCATGATTTCCATTTTCCTTCATGGATTGAAGGCTGGCCTCTAGATGTTCAATAATTTTCATGGGCCATGAAACCTGAGAAAATAAAAATTGTATTTTCTTTTTCATGAAGGCTGTTCAGCTGCTACTGCTATATTTGACTGTCAGTGTATGTTATCACTGATTTTTTGATAAAAATATGAGACATACAGTATAAAGCAGACATTCTTTCTTTTTAAGTCCTGAAATGATGAAAATGTAAAATTTAAATCTTAAAAGTTTAAATGACCCTTTTCCTCAGAGGTGTCTGTTATGGAGCGTTCACATAACAACCTGTTCATGTCAGTGTGCTTGTTTTTGATTTGGCCCCCTCACCACTGTAATAATTGGAGCACTTATCTCTGAGATTGCAGTGCATTAATATAGTTTAATAGCACCAGTTGGAGTATATTAATATTCCTTAACCTCCACTCCACCCTTAAAATCCCACCACCACCTTTTCACCTTCCCTCCCTCCATCATCCCCTGCTTTCACCCTTCCTCCTTTCTCTCCCACAACCCCGTCTTATCCTTTCTTCCACCCTCCCTCCTTCTCCCTCCCTCCATATCGTCTCTCTCTTTCCTCCCCCTCCTTCTCCAAACTCATTTCAGCATGAGATTATAAATGGAGCCTTGGGAAAATGTGATAAATCAATTAATCATTTGTAGCTGTGTAGCTTAATGAGTGAACTGAGGTGTCATAATTAGTTCTCCCAGTATCAATCATTAAAGTGCAAGTTTGCTGATAAACAGGCGACTGATGAGCAGAGACATGGCTGAGAGTCTCCTGCTGTTATTGCTGGGAAATCACATGATAAGAGCACTAAATGTGCAGTAATGAGCTGGGGTTTACACTGTTTTATTTCTGCTGCGCTTCAGTTACATCTCAGCGCTTGAATCTGACAGGAGTCCAACGTCATGAACTTTAACCCAGAGCAGAGCACACCAGCTCTTTTTCTCATTTTCTGAGTGCTGGAAGGCTTATTCAGATCCTTTACTGAAATATAAGTCATAATACCACAATTATCAGTCCCTTAATCAAAATGTTATTAAACAGAAAGTACGTAAGTATTATATGTAATTACAATATCAAAAGTACACAGTGTATTTTTGTGACCTGACCTTTTCTTTTAAGGTTTTCACAACACTGCAAGTTCTGGGGGAAAAAACACGGAACTTAAGTTGACATTTTTGGAATTTTGGCATTTCTACATCACATGACAGATTGTGAATCAGTTTGAATCAGTTATACTTAACTGACTTTCACTTATTTAAAGAAGAAAGGGAAGCAGCATCAGCTGACCTACCTTTGATTAAATTATTATTTTTAGATGAAAGCTACAGCTATTACATGTTTTATTGTTGCAGTAAATAAGACAGAAGTGCCAATAAACACTATATTAACACAACATTTACTTATGTTGATGCCTGCACCAACCATCTTGGATTTTGAGTCATAAATCCGACTTCAGGGGGCGTTCCAGTTCAAATTACCGACCTGAAACTTGGAAATTCTGACTTCCCAGTTCAAATGAACCATTGGATCTGCTCTTCTAAATGTCACAACTCACACTTCCTGTTTCAACTTTGCCTCTGTAATGATAATAATTAGCAGCATTATGGGTGAGCTCAATCTCAGTTTAACCTTATGATTGGGAAAGACATCACAAAAGCGCGACTGCATTTTGAAAATGTTTGAACCTGAGTGAAGAGCTTCAAAGCTTTATGACTCTACTTCATGAACGTCCTGCGAAAGAGGGACAAGAGAGGACGTTGAGACCAAAGTTCCTGCTAAGTTCTGGGATCCGTCAAGTCTGAGCTTACACACAAACACAAGACACACACTTATTGGTTCTTACATTAACTAGCTAGGTAACAGCAGCTGCAGTCAGTACATTATGTGTTTCCAATAAAAAATGGCATGTGTAAACAATGAGTGTATCCTGTTACAATAGTTGGTACGAAATCTAACAAATCAGTGCCCCACAAATGGTGTCATTGTGTTGCATACTTAACGTAAAGTTAAGTGGGTTAGGTTTAAGGACAAGAAACATGGTGATGAGTTCAAGTTTACTTGATTTCCTACAATCTCAAAAACCAGTCTCCAGGGGAAAGTTCTGTGTTTGTTTCACCCATCCACCACCCCAATGTACCTCCTTACATGGACTTTCACTCTTTACTATTTCTTATGTACTCCTGTCAGTGCATTGCTGTGATTGCAGCTTCCCCATTACGTGGGTTAGATACAAATTCTGGTGCATTACTTTTTTTACGTACAAACAGTGCATGACAACAGCCTGAAAATAAGTTAATATTTAACATTTAACTAGCAGCAATAGCTGACAATAGCTGGAGACATCTAAAATGAAATGTGTATTGTGACCTATAAGCCTGTGTAGCTCTGTCTGAAGTGTTCAGGTGTTGCTGTTGATCTAATTGAATCTCGTATAACAGTGAGAAGTCCGCCCTCAGTATGCATGTGGAGTGGGTGTATGTAGCCTCCTTTATCAGTGCTTAAAGAAAGTGCCCAGGCAGAGGTTAAATAAATGAAGTGCTTATTACAGGCCTCGCTCTGAGGAGTTAAGCTAACCCATGCATATATAACACTTACATTTAGAGGGGGCGTGACTGTGTGTGTGTCAAAGAGAAGAGGGGTCAGGGAGGAGGTCACAGGCTCATAACTGTGTGTGTGTGTGTGTGTGTGGCGTGCTAATGGTCTTTCCAGCCTGGGAAATGCCCCAGTGAGCAGCCTAACTTATGGAAATCATAACCTCAACGCTGGAAGCCATTATCAGACTCATTTGCATAAAGACTCTTTCAAATAGGTGCCTGAAGGCCGGGACACGCCCCCACCCCCAACTCCAAACACACGCTTGTGTGTGTATGTCTGTTTTTGTGTGTGTGTGCGTGTCCAACATTCCTTTAAGGTTTCCGTCAGGTTATTCAAAAAGTTAGGCCTAACCCCCACGCCGCCTTCTCCTATCAATACCCAGCAGCCCGGCCCACTCCGACCAATCACAGTGATATATGTACGAGGTGTGTCTTCGTCAGGAGTAACACAGGCAGACAGGGCCACACACACACACACACACACACACTGGACGGTAACAAGCCATTAACAAAGCCTTAATTGATGAGCTCGTTAAGATCTGTTATTAGAGAAATTGATTTCAAATAGCCACTTTAATCTGCTGGCCAGGGGGAAACAGGCCACAATGCAAATTGAAGCTGCTAAAGTACATAATGGAGCAAGTAATTCATAGATTTCACTTTCACTAATTAATAATTGGAGATTGGAGAGTGTGTGTGCGTGTGTGTGTATGTGTGTGTGTGTGTGTGTGTGTGTGGCTGACAGTGTTAATGTGGGTCTATTGTGTATCTCTTGTTATTAATTAATGAGCTTTATTCCCAGGCAATTTATTAGTCATTCACAATCTGTGTGTGTGTGTGTGTGTGTGTGTGTGTGTGTGTGTGTGTGTTTGGTTGGGTTTATTTATGATCAAGAGTACATTTTGGTTTATCATTAGTAGAACATTAACTGGTAAAATTTAAATGAAACTGGTGTGTGATGCCAGGTGGACTGTTTTTTTTTCTTTTGTGTGTCTGTGTGTGTGTGTGTGTGTGTGTGTGTGTGTGTGTGTGTGTGTGATTTATTAGACACAAAAAAGTGGCAGGTAAAATCAAATTAAATTCATAAAAGAAATAAGTGGTCAACCCGCTGTGCCTTTGTCCACATTAAACTGCTTAAAACAAACATTGTAGAAAGTAAGAGAATTTTGGAATCCAAATAGGCTGTTGATTTTTGTTCACACAACCTAATATCAAATATTCGCACAGAAACTGAATGAGACCCAGTGTGTTATGGTGGGTAACATAGAACACAGAGAAAACTGTGTACATGTAGCCAGATCTCATTAAATACAACTGTGGCAAACACTGAAAGGGAGAAAAATATATGTGTGACTGTGGTTTGTTTCCTTTCAATTAGGAGTGAATACATATTCGCTTTACCTTAAATAATAGCTTCACATTTTAAATCTCAATTACAGCCACTCATAACTTTTGCAATGTACATATGGGCATGTGAGTTTTTTCTTCATGATAGATGAGTACAGATGTGAACCTTTCCTTTAGGCAGGGAGAGACGCAATGCCGAGACATAACCACCCTTTTTACCCATTATATTATGTTATTACAGAGCTTTGTTGAATAGTCAGTCCCGACTGGACTGGTCAATTACTGTGTTCTATGGTCTGTTTTTTCCTAAATAGCAGACTGTTGCTGTGGATGCAGTTCTGATCATAAACTCTGGCAGAAACAATAAAATATTTTTTAATCAATAAAATCATTTTAAAATCAACATTTTGTGTCACATTACTGGATTCTTTAGTAAGAAGTTGTGTAATAATCAGAATAATGTATAGCGAGTGGGTCATTATTGCAAAATGAACAGGGTGATGCAGGACCCTGATGCAAAGCTGTACATTACCCTTATTTATACTGTATATTATTACAAAAAGCTGTATTTTGTTCATAACTTTTTACACTGTATCTATTCATGCAAAATGCAAAGAGATTCTAAACAATTTTAAAGCTTGGCATCATAAATATAATACTGTAAAATACACTGGACATATGGGCTTCACAGAAGGTGTTAGCAAACAACCTAGTCTGCAAGAAAAAATGTTTGTTGTGTGTGCATTGTGCGTTTCAGCAAACATGTTTTTGGTTAAATTATATGGTTTTGAGGGCACAATCCCCGCAACCATGTTTAGTGCCTAAAAAGCCACTGGAAAACTAGCTGGTCCGTTGGTCTCTAAATCACAAGTGGTTTTGTTGTTTGTCGGTCTCAGTGGTCTGCAGCTTTGTATGTGTCCGTCTAGGTGTCACGCCATCCACCATCCCCTCCACCACCTGAAGACAGAGTCATCTCATACACTACACTTTAGAAACATTAATATGATAAGTATGAAATGCACAAATGTAACGTATTTGTGGTTTGCAGAAACGTACTATGCCAACATTTTCTCTTGGCGACTGGGCCGTTACAAAGGATCTGGAGTTGGTGAATGTTCCGGTCTTCCCCCTTTTCCACCAAATTAGCTCTGTTTCTTAAGCCAGATTTGTTCAGGATTCTTGAAGCCTTGGTGTTATTTAGCAACCCAGCCTGCATATCCACCAATTTTGAGCGGAACCATGGTAATCAGGGATGTGTCATACAGTGGAAGTAAACAATAGTCGCAAAATCGTGGATAGCATTGTACTGTGTACCTCTGAACTTTTATGTCATCACTGATATTTGTTTTTACCCCAAAAAACAAGCATGGACCACCCATTATTAAGACCATTGCATGCTCTTTTTTTTTGACAGTGTCCCTCGTGACTTCTTAGGTATGAAAATTAGGTGTGAGAACCAGGACGGAACCAGTTCCATGTTGGTGGAAAAGGGTTATAAGAGGCCTGTCCAGACAGAGAACCAGACTGCGCACTGTGGGGTAAAAGTAATGGAATGGAATAGACAGGGGCACCAGTGGTTTTTCAATGCTTAAAAACTATTTTAACTTTCCTTATGTCTTGTTCCTTAGCAGCACTGCCCCATCAAAAATACTGGAGTCACATTATTTAACTGATGTGAAATATGGAAAAATGTGACTCCAATTTTCTGAAGGGACTACGGAACAGGATCTAAGGGAAGTTAAAATACGAGAATTTCTCCAAAGCAACAGCGTCTCTGTCTGACAGATATTTGCAAAGCAATAAGTTGATCAGTGAGCTTCACTACAAAAAAAGTTGACGTGTCACTTTAAATTGACTGAGTTGAGGTTTAAGTGTGACAGGTTTCACACACACACACACACACACACACAAACTCACATACACAGACCTGGAGCTTAACAGGTCATGAACCAGACTGCATGGTGTATGTGCTGCAGCCAAGGAGCACCATTTAATCTCATCTTTTTTTATCTGTCAGAAAAGGCAAACACACACACACACACACACACACACACACACACACACACACGCACGCAGTGTATAATTCCAGTATTAGTGGTGGTATTAGCTAGAGTGGGGCAGGTACTTAACACTGAAAAGACTGAAATCACTTCCCAAGGGAGCTTTTATACAATGTGTGTGTGTATGAGTGTGTGTGTGTATGTTGAGAGGGAGATAGTAGCCATTGTCAGCAGCCTAGCTTTCTGATTTCTGTGTGTGGCTTAAGCCGAAGGAAGTGCGTTAGCGGCTGTGCAGCGGTGGTGGCGGCGGCGACTCTGGCCCCCCTGCGTTGATTTAATGTGGAGAATTGGCTGCTGCTGTATTGAATCAGACTGGGGCCCATATTGTTCGGCTGCAGGGGATTACACGTTTAGCAGCTAGTGATCTGGCTTCAGTTATAACGCCACTCGCCGAGAGGAGCAGCTCTTATCAGCCAGTGGGAGCCCAGTCTCTGCCACATTCACAACCCTCCAATACACTTTAATTGAATTTCTTTTTAGAGACAGAGAGGCTCAGACGGCTCATGGCATTCAATTTACCACCTCCCCTGTCAACGTTTAGATCCCTCACCCCTTCTCCTCCTCCAGAAAAAGGGAGGCGCCTTCACGCTACAAAAGGAAACTTGCAAATACCATATTTATCTCTGTTCCCTCTCTCTCCCTCTCTCTTCCGCCGCTCTCCTATCCATGTCAGTTATTATATCATTTCAATGAATACTCGCCAGGAAATGGGCTTATCTCAGTGGCAAAATATCTATTTCTTTCAGGCGTTGATTTAGTGTGTTTAAAGCCCGCAGCGAGGACAGACAGACTGTCAGCTCGGCGCAGCAGTAAAGCAACGATGCTATCTGTTGGGAGCTGAAATACTGATGAATGGAGAGACGGGAGGGGAGGATGGAGAGACGGAGAAGGGGAGGCAACAGGGGAAAGGGATGGGAGAGGATGAGGCTGGAAAGAGGATAGAAAAAGAATGAGGGGAAGGAAAAGAGATGAATACAAGCAGCTTAAAGAGAGGAGAGAAAGGAGAAAGACGAATGGAATTGTGAAGAGAGAAGAGGAAAGATGAAGTAAAGGAGAGGAACTAAAGGAGCTGAGAAGAAGAGCAGCAGTAAGCTAGGAGTTAGGAGTCATCTCTGCATCAGCTTGTACCTCTGCCCTTGCTCCTTTATTGTCTCCATGTTCTTTTGGAGACCAATAATAATGAAAGTGATGTGATGTGGACAGTACAGCTGGAATCATGGCCTACTTCTCCGGGCTGCACATGAGCAAACATAAACAGGTGTCTTATGGATGTGTGTGTGCGTTTCTTTTCTACATGTATGAATCAGGGGTGAAGCTGTGTCATGTTGAGCAAACCATGGTGTTAAGAATATGTAAAGGAAGTCTGAGAAAAATATACATAATGACTACAAAGAGATGCAAAACCACCACAAAGTTGGTGTGTCTTGCTCCTGTGTAGGAGAGGTGGTGGGGCCCATTATATATCTGGGCCCAGGGGCCCACTGCCTCATAATCCACCCATGATGACACCAATACAGAATTTACACTGATCAACGTAAATGACAAAATGTGTAACCATATAAAGTTCCCTGTACATGGATTTAGTTTTCTCTGCTCTGCAAGACGATCACTTGCGGCAGCACTATGCCGACATGTAATTATGCCCAAACTCTGAAAGAAAAGTAGAGAAAACTTCCCAACAAGATGTTGGAATCAACCAGTCAGCTTGCTTGACGCACAGGTCTGCACTTTGCCTTGTTGAGAGTTGACTGGTGTTTTTGTCTGCTTCTCTGGGAGCCTCTGTGACCTGTGGTTACCTCAACATATCCTCATACAATAGGTTGTATGACATCCTACAAATTAGTATCACACAAATGAAGTTACATACTTAACATTACCTAACATAAAATTACATACTTGACGTAAAGTTACTGTGGTTAGCTTTACCCAAAGAAACATGGTTAGGACGTACCATAGAATGACTCAAAGTTCACTCTGAGTTCACAAGGTTCTGAACACCCATCTCTTGGGGAAAGTCTCATCCACCACGTCAACCTTCCTCCTTAAGGGATAGCCTCCTTCCCTTCTTTACTCCCATGAGGACAATGGTCAAGTGATTGCAGCCTTCCAAAATACGTGGGTTATCAACAAATTCCTGGCTGTACGAATTTTGGCGCATTACTTTTTGTAGGGCAGCCTTGGTTACCTATACAATGTATCCTCATACAAGAGTGTGTATAATACCTTACAAATCAGTGCCCCTACTGGTTAGGTTAGATATAGGAAAAGAATCCTGGTTGGGCATTGTAACATTGCGTACTTAACATAACCCAGCCAACATTTGTATGTAGGTGTGGTATGTGGGTAGTAAATAGGATAAAAAATAGGCCCTATACGGGATTGTTCCTGGGTTCCGTAATGGCCCCATGCCAATTGCCCACAAGCATAGGTTTACCTAGGTCAGCCCCAGATAAGGTGTCCATTCTGGGCCAATACACAGTTGCTACTCAGGTAGCCCTAGCATAACCAATGTGGAACCCACTTAGGTAAACCCACCCAGGTGGGCAATTTGGGTCAACATGGTACTCGTGGACAGTCCCATATAGGGCCCATTTTTCATCCCATTTAGTACCCACATGGGCCCCACATACAAATGTTGGCTGAGTAACTAGATACATGTGACATACAATATGAAGACCTGATAAATATGACATGATGTGCCGTCATGTACCTATGCAACTTAAAATAACTCAACGTTGACTTTTAGTTTCACACGAGACACAAATCCTGGTCTCCTGGGTCAATGTCCTGTGTTTGTCTCCACCCTGACCAACTCCCATTGCAGACTTTGCTACTTTTTATTGTATGGCACCTGACTTCCTGCTTTACTCCCATCATATGAGGGACAGCAGCCTGCAGCGCACAGGTCATGTGATCACAGCGTCTTGACTTAGGATTATGTGCATGTTTCAAAATGAATTACAGTGCACTCTTTTCATAGGTATACGACCAGAGAATGACAACAGCCTGAGCCATGACAACATTCTCAGCTGAGGTCTCAAAGACATTTACTTGTATCTCTGCGTAAATATAATTCCAGCCAAAGACAGATTTCAAAATGCATTTTATGTGACTAACAGCATCCTGTTCAAACAAGCTCATTCATTTCATTTTCTAAAGGTTTTTCAACCAAACTTTCATGATGTCTCATGGGGTAAAACTGCTGTTTTTGTCAGTGGAGATTGGCTTCAAAGAGAGCAGAGACAAGTTTCACTTTCAGTTTTAAATGGTAAGGTTTTAGAAAAATGCATGTGTTTGGGAAGTATTGAGCTAAGACTGTTGACTTTTGCTGTTGGAGGCAGACCTGTATGACTTCAATTCATCAAAAAACAAAAACAAGTTTTCTGGGTTGTGCTGTTAATGTGCTAACTAGCACCAAGACGGTCTTCTGGTTTCCCTTATAAAATGATGAATAGAGACTACCGCTGTCTGCTGGTGTGGAGAGTTATTTCCTCTCACACAGGTGCAGAACATACATGCTGATTGGCTGTCAGCTGTAGTCTTTGCAGTGTGTTCATGTTCAACTCTTTGGATGAGACACAGGTGACATGAGGCGATGCAGCAGGGGACCTCAGGGTCTCTTTCTTCATTGCATTGGCCCACATTGCACACAAGCAGCAACCGCTGGAGCCGAAAAATGAAACCAATGCCGAAGTGCCAAAAACTGCAGTACCTCTAACAGCCACTTTGAGGCTGGCTCCAGAAGCCAGTCGATCCCCATAGACCTCCATGATAAAATGCCCAACTTTACAGCAGAAATGAACATGTTTATGGCCTGGTACAAAAAACAATTTTGGTCTCTTTACCTAATTTTTTAATGACAACTGTACAGGGGGAATTATTATAAAACTCACCTGTTAACATCTTATTAAGGCAAAATGTTATGCATAATTAGGAACAGGCTGCTTTGAGTGTCAGGCTGTCTGCTGATAGCATCCTCAGCTTCTGGCTCCAAAATCAAAAATGGCAACGGCCCAAATGCTGAACTCAAGGCTTCAAAACGGGAGTTCATCAACCACAAAAAATTGAAGACATCATGGCAGCTATGTCCATTATTTGTACAGTTTATGATTCCACTACAGAGCGTACAAAATATTATTTTAAGTGAACGTATTTGTGTGTATGTGCATGTGATGGCCAAAACTGTGAAAATAAGGCTGAAACTATCCTTGTAGATTTGGATGCAAAAGCAGTGCAGTCTGGCCCCCACTCAACTACTGTCATTTTTTAATGGGGCTCTATCTAATGGTCAGCCTGGAACCTGCAGGCTAGCAGCAGATAGAAACACACATTTGTTCACACACTCAAAGGTGCTGTGTGTGTGTGTGTGTGTGTGTGTGTGTGTGTGCGCATTTGTGTGTGTCAGTGACATCCCTGGCCAGAGGCCCTGAAATCTAACATGGTTTAACAATGTCATGGTGTCGGCCCTCTGCTGCATAGCACATTCACACTGACGTAAACACACACACACACACAGACGCAGACCCGTTGCTGTTGTGTGTGCAGAGGGTTATAGAGTGGAGCAGCTATTTTTCTTTCGTACTGACTGGCCGAGTGGCCCTGAGACACACACTCACACAAACACGCAAATACACAACACACATATACACACATGTATGCAGCCATCTCATCTGGGCAGTATAATTCCATTTGTCTGGTCCAGCAAGCAGTCGGCTAACTCCATGAATTATTACAATCCCGTAAGGCATCTGGGGTGCTGCAGCACTGGGAGGCCTGTCTGTCTGTCTGTGTGCGTGTGTGTATATGTGTGTGTGTGGCCTCCATCTACCATTTAAGTTACCATGGAAGATGAAATAGTCACACACTCCCGAACACACTCGCACACACACACACTCTTCCTTTCTCCCTTATCAGACTGTGTGTATCTTCTATCTTCAAATAATGTTTTGTCTCTTTCCTTTGTGCTATCATGCTGCTACAAATGGAAAAACGGCATCTCATTCCTCTCTCTGGGGTTTTTTAGCAGCTCATTTTTTCAGCCGGGGTCATGCGTGTGTGTGTGTGTGTGTGTGTGTGTGGTTGTTGCGGGTGGCACAGTAACAGTGGCAGACAGATGGCCATTTCTCTCCCTCTCTCTGACCATGTTGAACATTGCCTAGAAAGATCATCGGAGCAAAAAATGGATTTCATTTCAGCCTGTATTACAGGATTTAAAGTACAGCAGGCTCTCTGTAATCTGAAAGCCCTTTGTATTATTCTGCACTGATTGAAGTAGAGTTTTTGAAGTGCAGGCAGAGGTTTTTTCTTTTTTTTTTACTAAAGTGAAATGGAGCTAGTGCAGCAATACAGCAGGAGTTTTTCTAAGTGTGAAGCTGCTTGGGCGAAAGAAAGCCGAGTTTTCAAATGAAGTGAAGTGATTGCAGAGAGTTGTTTGACAGAGTGCAGACATGGAGAGATATAGTGGTGTCTTCAGTCCATTGGGCCAACATTCAGTTACTGTACTGCAGGATTGATTGATCAAATAAAGCATTTACAGTGAGGGACGGAGAAAGTGTGTGTGTGTAGATATGTGTGTGTGAGTGTGTGCTTGTGAAAGCCACTGTAGTTATAATGGAGTCCTTACTCCAAGTATTCAATTCCTTGAAATCTTGACTATTCCAATGTACAATGAACGACGATCAGATAAATAAAAATATCCTATAAAAAACTTCAGTGTTTTATAGTATGTTTCTTGATACCTGTGAACAGGCTCATACTTGTTTGTGCTGCCAATGCACAGCATATGCTGTGGGCATTACAAGCTATGAGCTAGCAAAGTTTTTCAAAGGTGGTGGCCACAGTAACTGATATTTTTGCCATTTCCCCAGATGCTGAACAGGGATGTTGAAAGGACTGTACCCTGCAGCTGACTTGTGATCCTTTAGTCTCATGTAGGGGAGTAGACTGCATAGCTTGTATATTCCTACTCTCTAATACGACTCACAGGAGCATTTCCTAAACTGCCACCACTGCCAGTGGACGACAGAATGACTCATATATTACCGTCAATGGTTTTAAACATGTGCTTAACATCTGAAATTGTCACAGTTGCACCAAAATTGTGTGGTTGGGTTTAGACAAAAAGTTTATGGTTTGGCTTTAAATAAATGTTTTCTAATAATGTAATGTGACCTATCACACGTAGTATGAGTCATATTTCATATGTCATACTACATTACATTATCAAAATAACTTGATAATAATAGCGTGGCTTCTGGATGAAAGTCCTTGATCCATGTACCTCCCCACCCGCTGGACGTTGTCATTTTTCATACAGCTTCACTTGACTTCCTCCTTTGTTCCCATCATAATTACCATGACCGCTAGAGGTCAATGCCAAACAATCATGTTACTTACTTGAACAAACAGTCTATGATTGTATTTTAAAGCGGGAAGGACAGTCTCCGTAAAGTTGATAGGATGTTCCTTTATATTTTCATGCTTTTTGGTATCCAAGTCCAACATATTTTACAAGCCACAACTATGCTTTTCTGCTTATGCCTGAGGGTTTGACTAATGCCTGGAACAATCATTACTGCCCCATTAGGTTCTTATGCAATAAAAATGTTATTCACTACTATAGCAAATAGGACAAACCTTACATACGACCTAACAATGGGAGTTATATCTAGTCCATTCAGCTCATAGAACCCTTTGGCTATAACACTGCATACGGTTGACAAATAGTAAATGGAAATTGAAATGATGTTTAACAAGAAGTCTAGCTAGCTATCCAGCCATGTCATTGTCCCCAAATCAGCATCAACATTTTCACAAACAAATGATATGTTAATGTTGTCCACAGCCCAAAACTGAATCGCATTGTGTTGTAAAAAGTTCACTGATGTGATACATAGTATCAGTGGGTAGTAGGTAAGTCAGTCAGTACGTTTTCCCATGAAAAGCAATGCACCCAAATTTGTACATATCCCACATATGTTGAAAGGCTGCAATCACATGACCAATGTGCTGACTGCAGTTAACAAGAAAGCAGCGCTTATAATGAGGCAGCTTGGGGTGGTCAATGAGTCACAAAAATCCGGACTTTTGCCCTGGAGTTGTGTGTTTGGATCCATGTAAACTCTGAGTCATTTTAAGGTAAGTTCTCACCATGTTTCTTTTCCCAAACCTAACCACAGTGACTTTTATAGCCTAAAGCTAACCTCCATAACTTTACATTAATTACATAACAATACCTTAATGACATAACGTCATTAAGGTATAGTCATTAAGATATGAGGTCATTCAATTCGTAGGATATCATATGAACCATTCTGTGAGAATACATTGAGCTTTTGTGTTACAGTCTCCATCCTGTGATGGTCAGAGTATGAGGTTAGATCACACGCAGTGTTGGAAGTTACTTGTAAACAAAGACTTTGACTGCATCCCTGCTGCTATGGTTACTCATACTTAAATGTATCCAGCACATTAATTTAGAACAGTGAACAGGTAGTTTCACCAAAACTGCTTGGTAGGTCTCCATTATACGGTTTACGGACAAATTGCAGGTAATCACAATTGATTATTCACACAGACCATGGTATAATAGCCTATTAACACATCCAGCAGACACAAAGCAACATTATTGTTCATTTGGAGTCATGCTTGCTGTCCATCAGATGAATGTAAGTCCAACATTCACTCTCTTTTAGTTTCTGGTTTCTGCCAATTCCTGAGAAGAATATCTGTCTCTCTCTCTAGCTGAAATGCTCCACTATGTTCACCAGCTAGTCTCTACTGTCTGCTATTTGCTGCTGTGCAGGTAGTGTACTGTGGGTTTATCAGAGCTTTTCACTGAAACAGCCCCAAGGTTGATGAGAACCATGAAAGTGAACCAAAAAGTTAAGTTGTTCAATGTAAAACCAAAACAATAAGCTGAAAGACACTTAAAAGTTCTGTAGGGCTGAAGGGAACTACAGCTGGTGATCATTCTGGGTTCATCTCTGTGAGTGACCTCTTTCACATCAGATGTAGCCAGTTAACTTATTGCTAATATAGAAATATTGATTAATGCAGGAGGAACTACTTAGTCATCACGCTGGGATGGCTAATTCTAATCACATTATATAAGAATGGAGTCCAATCACATAATAATTGTTACTGGCCATACAAAGTCTAATCAGACCACCGTGTATTACTGTATTACCAATTTAATGTAGACACATGTCTCAACATCCTCATTCCTATTCATAATGTCATTACTACGACTAAAGAGGTTTGGAGTAGGTTATGTTCTCTTCCAAGAGTCCACCCATTTTTACATTAATCAATTCAAGAAATATAAAAGTCAATCATAAGTGAATCTGACATATCTTTCAAAGCAGCCACGGAGGTCTTGACGGGATCAGATACCATTTATATTTAGAGGAAAATTGTGGCCTTGTGTGTTGGATTAACTCTTAAACAGTAGATAGTCTCCTCAGTGGCAGTGTGTTCGATTTCCTCCAGGTTTATTATCACTGATCACAGATTGTATAATAGGCATTCTGGGGGTGTTACTGAGGGGAATGAATGTAGAGGGGGGGCTACAGCAGCTACTGCACACATTCTTCATAGACAGTAATCTTAAATTGGATCTGCTGGCTGGTTTCTTTAATTATGCTGTGATCCATGGGAGAACTGCAGGGAGGTGAGGAGGGGGTGGGGGGGGGGGCGCATATGATGCAGTTTGATTGATTTCATATTCTATAGAATTGATCAATAATATACTGATGTCTATTCGGAGGTGTACACCTTTATTGAGGCTACCCTAAAATTCAAACTCCCAGTATATTATTCTTATGGATTTATATCATAAGCAGCCCTGGAGTCAGAAGAAAATTGTACAAATACATTGAATTTGTATATTTTATGCATATCATATCAATATTTTGAAAGTGACCGATTCCTGCAGCTTTTTAACTGCCAGATATGTTTTTTTTAAATTATATTTTTTTTGTTCTTGTTTTTTAGGGTAGTGCTACAAAAAGCAAGTATTTTAAGCCCAAACATGATCTTTTCCTAGACCTAACCACACGTTAACCACAGGGATGTTGAAATGTAAAGAAAACAAACTTTCAACATATCTGCTACATAAAAACTTACATATATAACAAATCCGTGGTTTACAGAAACGTACAATGCCAACATTTTTTTCTGATGATTGGGTTGTCTATGATTAAATGCTGTTCAATTATTTGTTGCATGACAGTGAATATTTAATTAATATACAAATGAATTGACTAGCTGTTACTATACAAAACTTTCTACCTCAAAACTTCTCAGAAAAGAAAAGTTATTTAAGGTAGCATTTTCACTTAGTTTGAATTAAGCTGCCAACACCAATACTGAGTTTTGTGAATATGAGCATGAAGGTTTCCAGAGCTACCAAGGAAAGTTCTAAAGCCAACTAGGAGACTGAAGTCCTTTTTCCACAGCTACCATGGAAAACAGGCAGGTTTGCTTGTATGTATTTCTATTGCTCCCTCACAGCAGGAGTAGCCACCATGACCAGATATATTATGGCCTGCCGTGACCGTCTCTGCCCTCTTCTGAGCTCTGTTGCTGAAAACTAATAGACTCAATATGTGTGGTCATGCAGTCAACACCTTTTTGCCAAGAGTCACCATTTTTAGATCTCAGTACTTCTAGTGCAACATGGTTTCACTCCAGTAACAATGTTTCAGCCTCACTGTTTTCAGAGCTATTAGCTTAGCTTTTATTTATTAGCTTTTATTGGGAACTACAAGTAAGCAACTCACTAAGACGGAATTGGTTACACCATTTCATTTATTTAGTATCATTTATTATTATTTGGCCAAAACCTGTCAGTGTAGGTTTCCATCCACTCGTTATCTGAAATGGCTTATCCTACTCAGGGTCACAGGGATGCTGGAGCCGATCCCAGCTGACATCGGGCCAAAGGCAGGGTAAACCCTCACCAGACTATCTCAAGGCTGACACATAAGCCCCTTGTCATTGGACAAAAAAACTCACTAACACCCACTAACATCTGGCTTTTGTCTTTAATGGGAAAAGGTTACAATCGACATTGACTCCCAGGGACAGTGAGGAAATGCTAAAATGCTATTTATACCCCTTTTCCAGTGCAACTATTGGTAACTTATGTGACTCTGTGTCATCTCAGCCAAACTTCCATCTCCATCAAAGCAGTGCTTGAACATTCTTTCAAATTAGTCAGCACCAAGTTTGAAAGAGAGACTGAATAAGTAACTGATAATTTATCCCCATTCAAGTTAGCAGAGCACTAAACCACAAGTTAGCATTTCAGCTGGTGGAAGTTAACCACTCAGCCGTTTTCAGTCTCTAGACAGTTGCTCTTTGGGTTCCATACTGCAGAAGATTCGAGATATGCTTTCTACTGTTCGTTAAAACTGTTTTCAGGCATGTTCGTAAAATGTGACACACCAGAAAAAAAAACAGTTAGGGCATACGCATTTATTGGCAAATGGGAAATGAGTTCATCTCCTATCTTAAGCAGGTTTTCCAGCATTTGAAAAACTTGCATATGCACACTTATTTTGCTGGGAAAAGAGGAACAGCCACATTCACACCTTCTTGTAGTTCAGAATCAGCAAAACTAATGCTTGACTGTTGGAGGAAGCCAGACAAACTAATACAGGCAGAACATGCAAACTCCACAGAGAAGGGCCCAAGCTGTCCAGACAACTCGATCTTATTTCAAAGTTGATGAGAAAAAGCTGTCCTTTCATGTTGGCATGATACCCAGTCGCCATTATCATGTAATGGAGACCACTATTGTGAAAGGGTTTAAACTTCTCTCTCAAGCGCTTGTTTTTCATTCTCTAAACAATTACTTATGTCACTTTTCGTGTGAACACACAACACTATGGATGCCCCTCAGGAGAAACTGTATAAAAGTTTGGGCCGTTATCCCCATTTGAGGAAGTCATGGTGGCAAAACATCAGACATATAAAAGACAGAGTTCTTGGAGCAAGATCAGGAAGGCAGTGAAATTCAGCCAGGATGAAGCTGTGATGGCAGAATTTTTGTTGACCTCCATTTAGCTCTGAAGTCGGAAGATGAAGCTGGGAATGCGTCACTCCTGGGTTGACTGCATTCCGGTACAAGCAGTCAGAAAATCAAGACTATATACCAGTTTGAGCTAGGTTAGCCATTGTTAGCAATACAGCACCAATAGCTATAGCAATATGTCAACAGATAGAAGTTGGACAGTAGTGTGTGTGTACAACGGAATTTAATGATACACAACTAAGTGCTAATAAACACCCTATTACTACAGCTTTCACTACTGTTGATGTGTGGAGCAGCCATCTTGGATTTTGAGATCAGGGTTGACGAGGTTCCTCTGACTTTTCTGAGTCAGTAATCTGACATCAGGGGGGGTTTCAGTTGAAACTACCAATTTGGAACTAATGAATCCCAACTTGCCAGTTCAAAGGAACACATCATAATAACCAGTCTTCAAGAGTGACCTTTTAGGAAGGTATAAATGCTTGTTTTTACACGTGGTCAGATGACATGTTCCACAATAAGGTCCGTTGAATACTCAGTGAACCTTTACACTAACTAACTGGGGTCTTACCTTCTATTTTTCCTAAAAGCTAAATTTAAGTAAACAACTCATGGAGAACAAATGCTACCATAAATGCCTCACATACAAGTCCTTAATAATTTAGTCATCAACAGATGTCTGGAATCCCAAACTTCTGTGTGAGTTGGAGTCTAAATGTTGCTCATTATGCTGGCTAATGATGTCTTTGCTATGATCAAACATTACAGAGCAAATCAGACCTTTAAATGGTAATATCCTCTGAATGGAGCATTAACTGTTAAGTGAACTTAATAAGTCTACCTAAGGACTGTGTTAATGGGCAACTCTTAAACGACTGAGAGAGGGCGAGAGAGTGAGGGAGAGATGGAAGGATCTAAAGAGAGAGATGAAAAGGCAGAGTCGGAGAATGGAAAGAGGTTGATGATAACGATCGTTAAGTTTTTATACCATGAGACGGTGGTGGGCCATTTTGACCATACACAAGCTCTTATTACAGCCACCCGATTAGCTGCTATGGACACAATTAAGGCCTAAAGTTAAAGAGACTATTAGATGAAGAGGACTGTTTAAGTTAAAGCTGGGAGCATTTAGCTGATAAGACTTAATGATGTGTTGAAGTTTAGGACAATGCTGACCGCACCTGCTGGGAACAGTATTAATGAACCTCTTCTATGTCTGTCAGTCGTCCAATTTGTCCGTCTCTTGTGAAGGACACAACTTTAATTCTTTGATGGACTAAATTATTGTAAATCAGTAGAACAATCTGTTGGGTTGAGAATGTAAAACAAACCATTTGGATCTGTATTTACTAACTACCTTGAAGAGTTAGAAGGTGGATAAATCCTTAAAGTCTGTCTGATCTGAGACATCTGATTCTAGTTTGTATGAGCAGATGAAATAGATTGAAGGCTTTCTAGCATAGAAGCTAAATGTGTCATAAAATGCTTTCAGGTGGGAGTGGTGACAGCAGCGTGAAAGACAAGGGTTTGGAAAAGAAATGTGAATTTAAGAGGGGGTTACAGATGAGAGGTTTAAATGGCTTTACTGTCTGCCTGACAGTTATAAAAAAGAAGTGTTCTAGACCTGTCAGCTTTAAAGGAATAGTTCACCATTTTTGGCAATACATAGCTTATAGCTGTCTTTCAGTGTGAGATGAGATCAATATCAATTTCATGTCTGAACGGTAGATAGAAGACAGCCAACACCTTCTGGGCGGTACAGAAAAAAACAAATTCCAACAAAATGGCAGGACGGCAAAACAAAACATGCATGACAAGATGTTGCTATGGAGATGTCATATTGTTTACAAAAGAATTTTTCCATGTTTTTTTATTTCATGTAGTTACTCTAGTAATGGCCAGTTACAGTCCAGATTGTCCATGTTTTCTCCTTGTGTTAAGAAGTTATGAAACATCCAGTTCTTTTCCAGAGGACAGTATAAAGTTAAAATACGTCAGACAGCAATGCCCTCTACTGTTACTGTCATGGGTATTCTCTGCCAGGCACACAATTTTACTGTCTTGCTCTTGTCTACATACATTATATCAAGTTTGCCGTTTAAAATCTGCCTGAATGGGAACATAACATAGGATGGGCTGTAGAAGCCTTATAATAGCTTGGGCTGAATTTGGGAATGAACTTTTGCAGGTATTGAAGACTGTGGATTTTGTCCTCCATCTCTTACATTAAAGAAGGAGCTAGGGAGGCATCTCTTCAGGACCACTGTAAATAGATGGGACAGTCATACCAATTACTACAATAACTCTTTTAATGCACATACAGACAAGTTAGTGTTGAGATAGATCTAAACATAACTTAACCCTCAAACTACAGATCAACTACTGTATGCTGTTTAATCTTGAGTTCCAAAGTTTCCCTTAAAATTTAACCAAGTGTGCTAAACCCACAACCAATATGTCAGTGGATCCAAACCATCCTCTGCCAATTGTAAAAGCTTTAGCATGGTAGAATGTCTCTTTCCTGGAACTGGAAAAATCCCTAGAAAGGATTTCACAACAACATCCACTTAATGCTTAAAGTCCTGTATGCTGCACGATCCTCGTTCCCACAACCACAGATTTTCAAGCCTGTGAATCTGTGGGTGGCGCAGCAGAAGAATGCTGGGCCCATAACCCAGAGGTTGAAACATCAAAACTATCCTCTGCTAGTTGCTTTGGATCAGTAGGAGGTCTCTTTCCTTTCCGTCCATGTTTTCAGATGACTAATCATCCCCTGCCAGAAGTGTCTAAAGTGAAATGTCATGCCTCTTTAATGCTAAAGTGGACATCTTCAAGAACCTTGTAGGAAATTGCAAAAAACATAGAAACTTTGCAACCAGTAAGCAACAGGAAGCCTATTTTCCAAAAAAGTTCCCACAAAATTTAAGCCTGAAAGCCCCTGGCTCAGAAATGTGGAGCAGAGTGGCGCAGCGGAAGCGTGCTGGGCCCATAACCCAGAGGTCGATGGATCAAAACCATCCTCTGCTAACTGAAAATACTCAAGACTAGTCCATACCCATTGAGTGCACAGCTGCCCACGTACAGTTTCACATGGTGTGTGTTTGGGATACAGGTCATAGGAAATTGCAGATTAAATAGTCAACTGAACCCATTAAGAAAAGCAATGTATTCAGACAGAGTTTTTGTGAATTTGATAGTACGATTGCTTTATTGAAAGTACAGTAGTACCATTGCCAATAGTGGGATAGTTAGTGGGTTAAAACTGTACATGAGCAGTTGAGGCAGCACGTTGAAACGCAGATAGTTAAAGTGTTTATATGTTGTATTGAGTTAAAAGTGGGTCACACTGGTAGAATGACTGACTGACATTCGGCCACAGGGGGAGCCACAGCGATCGGTCGCATTTTAGCCCTTTTTTTTCTGTTGTTATAGCGCCACCCAGTTGCCAATTAGAGTTAAATTTCTCCAGTCACCTTGAGGCGTCCTGTTCTACATATCTACCAAGTTAAGTAAAAACCGATTTGGCGGTTAGGCCTAGATAAGAAATTAGCTCTCTAGCACCCCCATTTTGTTTGATGGGGTCAATAATGGAGGGGTCCCCTCAGATTATGTGTGGTCATATGCCTACAAAGTTGCGTGGTGATCAGTGAAACCCTTGAGATGTTATACACCTTTATGTGATGAGCCACGCCCTCCGCAATATTCATTGCCTTATAGAAGCTCAGTTTTAATAAGTTTTCCAACTTTTGCCAAGAGGGAACTTTAGATATTGGTCCCTAGATTATGTTCACCGAGTTTCATACAGATCGGTCAAACTTCCTAGGAAGAGATCGATTTGAAGTGTTTTTCAAAAAATTCAAAATGGCGGAAAATCTACAGTACAGGCCAAAAGTTTGGACACACCTTCTCATTCAATGCGTTTTCTTTATTTTCATGACTATTTACATTGTAGATTCTCGCTGAAGGCATCAAAACTATGAATGAACACATGTGGAGTTATGTACTTAACAAAAAAAGGTGAAATAACTGAAAACATGTTTTATATTCTAGTTTCTTCAAAATAGCCACCCTTTGCTCTGATTACTGCTTTGCACACTCTTGGCATTCTCTCCATGAGCTTCAAGAGGTAGTCACCTGAAATGGTTTCCACTTCACAGGTGTGCCTTATCAGGGTTAATTAGTGGAATTTCTTGCTTTATCAATGGGGTTGGGACCATCAGTTGTGTTGTGCAGAAGTCAGGTTAATACACAGCCGACAGCCCTATTGGACAACTGTTAAAATTCATATTATGGCAAGAACCAATCAGCTAACTAAAGAAAAACGAGTGGCCATCATTACTTTAAGAAATGAAGGTCAGTCAGTCCGGAAAATTGCAAAAACTTTAAATGTGTCCCCAAGTGGAGTCGCAAAAACCATCAAGCGCTACAACGAAACTGGCACACATGAGGACCGACCCAGGAAAGGAAGACCAAGAGTCACCTCTGCTTCTGAGGATAAGTTCATCCGAGTCACCAGCCTCAGAAATCGCAAGTTAACAGCAGCTCAGATCAGAGACCAGATGAATGCCACACAGAGTTCTAGCAGCAGACCCATCTCTAGAACAACTGTTAAGAGGAGACTGCGCCAATCAGGCCTTCATGGTCAAATAGCTGCTAGGAAACCACTGCTAAGGAGAGGCAACAAGCAGAAGAGATTTGTTTGGGCCAAGAAACACAAGGAATGGACATTAGACCAGTGGAAATCTGTGCTTTGGTCTGATGAGTCCAAATTTGAGATCTTTGGTTCCAACCGCCGTGTCTTTGTGAGACGCAGAAAAGGTGAACGGATGGATTCCACATGCCTGGTTCCCACTGTGAAGCATGGAGGAGGAGGTGTGATGGTGTGGGGGTGTTTTGCTGGTGACACTGTTGGGGATTTATTCAAAATTGAAGGCACACTGAACCAGCATGGCTACCACAGCATCCTGCAGCGACATGCCATCCCATCCGGTTTGCGTTTAGTTGGACGATCATTTATTTTTCAACAGGACAATGACCCCAAACACACCTCCAGGCTGTGTAAGGGCTATTTGACCAAGAAGGAGAGTGATGGAGTGCTGCGGCAGATGACCTGGCCTCCACAGTCACCGGACCTGAACCCAATCCAGATGGTTTGGGGTGAGCTGGACCGCAGAGTGAAGGCAAAGGGGCCAACAAGTGCTAAACACCTCTGGGAACTCCTTCAAGACTGTTGGAAAACCATTTCAGGTGACTACCTCTTGAAGCTCATGGAGAGAATGCCAAGAGTGTGCAAAGCAGTAATCAGAGCAAAGGGTGGCTATTTTGAAGAAACTAGAATATAAAACATGTTTTCAGTTATTTCACCTTTTTTTGTTAAGTACATAACTCCACATGTGTTCATTCATAGTTTTGATGCCTTCAGTGAGAATCTACAATGTAAATAGTCATGAAAATAAAGAAAACGCATTGAATGAGAAGGTGTGTCCAAACTTTTGGCCTGTACTGTATGTAACTATATAATATATAATAAGTTATGGGTTCTTGGGCACATTTGTTCCTCATGAGGAGAGGCATCTCTGTGCAAAGTTTCATGTCTCTACGACATACGGGGCATGAGATATGCCCATTCAAAGTTTGCAATTTCAGTCAGTTGCTATAGCACCCCCCTTTGGCCAGTTGATGTAATATTGCTTCATTCGCATCCTCCCATGACCCTCTACCACTGTGCCAAATTTCACATGGATTGACCAAGTCAGTGAGGAGAAAAATGTGGAACACCCACAGACAGAGTTGTTGTAATTATATAGTAAGATCAGTAGGACGTCTCTGTCCTTTCCTTCCATACTCACTTTGCTGTGTTATTAGATGACAAAGTATTCATTGTTGAAAGTGAGTCTTCTTCTGTTGAGAAGGTTGAGTGCATTCAAGCTTGAAAACCAAGACGACCCACTTCAAGCCAAGTTAGCCATTGTTAGCAATACCATTTGATAATGTATTAGGTGGTATTTTGCTCATAAAAACACCATATCAACATGTCCACAGATAAATGTTTGACAGTACGACATAAGCAGGATATATACTTCCGCATTTAACTGACACTGTACTTACGCCATAGCCTACATGCACCTCCCCCAGAAATGTAACCACACCTTGCTGTGACGCAGACCTCCTGTTTATTTTTGTAATCTAAAAACCATCTCCCTCAGTGGAGATGAAGCTTTAATTTACTTTAGTTTGACAGACAAGAAATCCACTTGTTTGATCAGTTTGTTTTGGCAACGCAGATCCTCTGCAGGTAATTCAGCTCCTGGTAAAAACCTCCTGAATATCTGGATCTCAGCTAGTCTACGATGAACTGAACAGTTTCAGAGAAACTCTGATTTGTAACATGAAACCGCTTTATTTAGTGTTTTTACCAGTTTTAATCACCTGGTTTGTTGAAGAGGAAGAGACTTTTGGAGATAACTCAGCTCCTGGTAACAATCTCCTAAACAATGACCACTGAGGGAATTTTGGGGCCACTAAATCCCCCTAAATCCCACACACTACTCTTTAAATTAACACACAGGGGTTCGAATGGTATAGCTCCTTCCATTTCACTTTCGGAAAGCAAGTGATTAAGTGCAGTTCCCAAAATATTGAATTGTCTTTAACACTCAGTAGGTCACTCATTCAATATGCCAATCACTTTTTTGACTTTTGTCTTTTCAACTCTATCTCACACTTTTTCTTTTCTGTCCTTCCTTTTCTCTCCTTCCATCACTCTCTCAAGCTGTCAACCCTCTTTCTTTCTCTGTCTTTCCATTGCTCCCACCCTCATCCTTCCTTTCCTCCCTCAGCCCCACTATCCCTCCCTCACGATCCCCATCCATACACCCATGTCGCACTCCCTCCTTCCCTTTATGTGTTACCTCTGCATTTCTCCGTGCTTTTTTCCCTCCATCTTTTTTCTCTCCCACCACACCTGTCCTGTTTTCCTTCCATTGAATCTTTTCTCCTTTCACCCCTTCACACACCTGACCTCCTTTGTTTCTTTCTCCTGACATCTCTCCATTCCTCACCCCTTTTCCTCTTTTCCATCCTTTCATCTCTTCCGCCCTCCATTCTCTACTGCTTCCTCTCTCTTTATCTCTTTTCACTCCTCTATCCCCCTCCCTCACACGGCCATGTCCCTTTCTTCTTCATGTTTCTGCTTTCACCGCCTTCTTTCTCCCCCTCCCTTTTTCCTCCCCTCTGTTCTCACCCTCTCCCCTCCTTTCCCTTATCTTGCCTTCTTTCCTTCCCTTCTCACTGTCCCTCTCTTATCTCTTTTTACCCTTCCATCTCTCCCTACCTCTCTCTCTCCCCTCCTCTCCCTCCCTCCGTCCTAATAGCGCGGTGACAGCAGCAGTGTTTCTAATCAGAGGTGAGGAGAGCGAATGAGCAGCCGTCCGATCCTCTCTGCTCTCTCATCAATCGGCTCTAACTGAATGGGAGCAAATCTCAGCCGGGACAAAATTAATATGTAGCAGATCTGCGGCGCGCTCGCCTACCCTGGAATTGGAAATGGCTTCTGTGCTGCCTGACCCGTATCCGTCCGCATGTGTGTGTGCACGCGAGAGTGTGTGTCAGGGGGTTGTGGCGGCAGATTATTGGAGAGACAATTGGCTGTACGGCAGTAATCAGGAGAACACTGAGGTGTGTCTATCTTATGACTGCTTGCTGACAACCCCTTACACACACACACACACACACACACACACACACACACACACACACGCACACACACACATTTCCCCCCCTATCCAATTCAATCAGACAGCCCATCCGCCCTGCAGAGCAATGTGGCACTGCCCCCGTGCATGACAGTATCAATTCAATTACCCAGGAAATGGATCCATATTCAACCCATATAAACTCATACACGGAGCCAGGAGGGGCTGCTGCTGCTGCCGAGACAAAGAAATGCGCATTTACCCTGTAATAACTTTCATTTGGACTGGCTTTGAAAACCATTCTCAGCCAGGCATTTGTCGCTGTCACATCGCGTTATCCACAAATCAGGTTTACAAAATATCAATTCAATTTCTGGCGTGGCGCGAAACGCTATGAGAGGAGAGAGAGGGAGAGACACTTGCAGAGGGAGCGAGGGAGAGCGCAGGCTGCTGAGGGGCCCCTTGTGGCTCCGGCAGATTTCCAGTCAGAACTAATCAAAAGCAGAGCAGACCATGCTAATCTCTTCAATTTCATCCTTTAGACTGCTGTCTTTTCCCCGAGTCGTGAGCACACACACACACACACACACACACACACACATGCATGTTTACACTGGCACACACAGTAGGTCAGATAAAAACATGGACACACAGGCAAAAACATACATAACACAGACATAAACCCATTCATAATACACACATACAGTATATCATACATACAGACACCCTCTTTCTCAAACACACACACACTCACTGGATCTTCCTCCCAGGACTTTATTCTATCTGTGTAGCTCATCGGTGTTGTTGCATTTGTAGGAGTGAATGGTTGTGGAGTCTGGAGGTGAAGGAGGGTGAGAGATAACTAACTTTCTCAGTGCTCAGAAACAGGGTTGAGTATAATGAAGCTGTAACCGCAATGATTTAACATTAATGGGAGGCAGGAGCAGGCCCGCCTACAGAGAAGGCTGGACCCCTGTGAAGGTCCAGAGAATGGGCCCTCCCTAATCTGCTTAAAGCACATGCTCTCTCTCCTTCTATAGATCAGGACATTTCACAGGTCATGTGGCCAGCAGCTTGCAGGGTTTTTTTGTTTGTTTGTTTTCAAAAAACAATGCCTCATAGTATTTTCAGGAGAGCAGGTTTTCATTATGCCAGTCATTAGGCTCACATTTTACTAAAGCAACAACAAATACAATGTTCATTTTTGTAGTGTTCATAGGTAATGGTGGATACTTTGTTTCAAAATTGAAGTTGTTTTCATTGCTTAAATGTAGGATGAACATGGTCTCTTGTTGCCCCAGTTGTGACCCAACTGTGGCCCTTTTTCCCCCCTTATAGGTACCCCTGGGTGGGAGGAGAGCAGTAGGAACAGCCCGTTCTAACTTCCAGCTTGTTAAATACTGTTGCTTTGTCAGTGATGTCTGCATCAAGAACCGAAGCAAAGAGGCACCTTTCATAGCTGCAGGATACACACCTAGTAGCAGTTTTTCACGCCGCCAGCAATGTCCGTAATTTAAAGAGGAGCAAGGTAAATGGTATAGCGCCCTTCTAGTCTTCTGACCACTTGAAGCACTTTTACACTATGAGTGACAGTCACCTATTACTTTGACATGGAGGAGCCAGGGATTGAACCACTTACCTTCTGATTACAGGATGACCTGCTCTGCCTCTGAGCCACAGCTGCACTAGTCCATGTGGGTGGATGGGTCAAACAAACTCTGGACTTTCACCTGGGTGCAAGCTGTTCATTTCCCAGGTGATTTTTTAAGATTACTTTTTGGGCATTTTCCCTTTTATTGATGGCACAGCTTAAGACAGACAGGAAGGGTGGGAGAGGGTGGAGGGATGACAGCCGCTGCAAAGGCCTCAGCCTATATGGGGCGCACACTCTACCTGGTGAGCTAGAGGCCACCCCACTCCAGGTGAACTTTTAAACAAACCATGATAAACAAACCATGAAAGTCTGAGAAAATAATTTAAGAAACATCACTTGGGCATCATCATCTCAGCTTGGGCTTGGAGAGCAAAAATTGTTAATTAAAAGACAGTGTTACAAACTGTGGCACTAATCATTATATATGTATATATGCAACAACTATAATAACTATCACTATAGTAATCTGTACAAAAACTAATAATAGCAAAAATCCATGTATATAACTATCACACTTAGAAATGATACTGCAAAAAAAAACATGTTTTTGTTAAATCTGGTTTACATTAACTGAGTTTATTCACATCAGGTGTGTCATGTTTCTGATCCTTCATGAACCCCGCTGTGTGTCTGTCTGAACACTTAATGTGACCCCTCTGATCTAAAGCATACCATACTTGACTGCTACATACACAGTCTGTTTCTGTGGCTGCTTTACAACATGAAATGATTGGCTCGTGTGCTCATTGTCGCACAGTTGAGAGGACAAATTGTGAGTAAAGAGAGTGAGATTGCAGAGGAAAGGGTGTAATGAGCAGAAAGTGCGCAGAAAGAGAGGAGAAAGGAGGTGTCATGGTTGGATGGACAAAGTCCTTCACACTGATAAAAACCCAACTCGGGGCAGACAAACTGATTATAGTTAGATCACCTTTCTCTCCTCATGCTCATCCTCTCCGCCCTCTCCTCTGGTGGGTCTTTCAAAATCATTTCTGAAGCAACAATGTCTACATCCTATTTGTGAACTGTGTTTTAGAACAAGGATTTCATCCCACCAACAGCCAAAGAATGTACGCGTTTAGTCCTCAGTATCAGCTAGCAGGATAGTATGAACTAAAACAAGCCACATGTTAACATTTCCTCTCTAATTCAAACTAAACAACACATTATGCATTATGCTCAGTTTTAAAGAGTTTTTCCTTATCCGCTGTGAGAGTCCAAAGGACAGAGGGATGTCGTATGCTGTAAAGCCCTGTGAGGCAAACTGTGATTTGTGATATTGGGCTTTATGAAAAAAATTGATTGAAATTGACTGATTAGTAAAACTAACAACACAGAGACATGAGTTATGACAGAACATAAAAGCACACTCGAAACAGTTGTATTGTCCATGGGCAAATGAGTTGGTAGTCAGTCTGGACAACTTAAAAACATCCTTTGAGGAATCTTGGCCAAAAATGATAACCATGTACCATCTCAGGCTGTTGGCATGAGCTCTTCGTACATTTTCCTAAAAAAGGTAATGCACCAAAATTCGTACATCCCATGTAATGATGAGCCAGTAATTTGTGCATAACCCACATAATTCGGAAGGCTGTGATCAGCTGTGACCAATGTGCTGCTGGAAATAAAGAATAAAGCAGGAAGCAGTTGCATAAGCAGGCATGTTGGAGTGGTGGATGGGTCACAAAACACAGGACTTTGAGTGAACTTTGAGTCACCAAGTTACTTTTCTTAAACCTAACCACAGTAACTTTACATGCATAAGCCTAATCATCATAACTTTACGTTAAGTGCATAATGTCATTCGTGGGGAGCTAATTCGTAGGATATCATACAAACTGTTGTATGAGGATACGTTGATATCCTGAATCAGGGCTTGACGCTAACCTTTTTCCCAAGGAACACATGTGCTCCTAAGTTGAAAAAGTAAGGAGCGCACAAAGAACTTTAGGGGCACAACGTAAATTGATCAAATAATGTGTTTTCCGTAATAAACGTGATGCAAATAGACATTTACAAGCAAAATTATTTAATGAATTTGTACACAAAATGTACAGAAAGGTATAATCATCAAGTTTTGAAACAGTATTGCAATTTAATTTTGTCTTTAATGTTATTATCTTATATATATTATCTTTGCAATATGATTATCTTATATAATGTTATTACTATCCTAAAACAATCTCCAGGTCCTCTGAAACTCTGCAGGACTTAAGCCTCTTTCACACAGAGCTTTCGCGGCGCCCACCGTGGGGTAGGGCGCAGAGGACAGGATTTGGGGGAGTACAGGCTCGTTCAGGAGCTACAGCTCCATGGTGTCCACTTCTGGGTCTGCTTCAGGCTCTTCTCTGCTATTGGACGCGCGGCGCCAAGGTGTCGTCATAGCACGTTGCGGTGAAATTTAAAAAAATTTCAATTCAAGCGCAGGCTGGCGGCGCGCAGGCTGGCAGCGCGCAGGCTGGCGGCGCGCAGACGCCGTGACATGCGCCCCCCTCATGCGCCGCTCAGCTCGGCGGCAGAGCGGTGCACTCTTGCGCCGCGGTAGCACATACACAATGAATGGGTTTGTCGGCGGAGGTCTGCGCTTTGCACGCTCTGTGTGAAAAGGGCTTTATTTCCACCCTGCCCAGCAGCGGTACCGTGGCGAATGGTCCCTAAAGGCCTCTACACATGATCAGCTGTAAAACCGCTTTGCGCTGGCTGTCCCATTGTTTGTCTATGGAGAGGGCAGCAACGCCTGACAAAGCGGCACCACTACCCTTGGCGTCGCACACCGCTCTGATTTTCTGCCCAAGCGCTGCGCTCAGAGTTGAAATGGAGCAGGCTTCCCCGGAGATCCACCCGGTCCATCTCCTCCACACTTTGACTTAGGCTATTTCCACGCTGCCGACAGTGGGACTTATATTCATTGTGCCGACAGTGGCTTGGAAAACCGCCCATAACCGTGTCACAAGGGGAAGAGGGAAGAGGGAAGAGGGAAGGCGGCTGGAGTTCCTCCAACATTTGCGGTTAGATTATCATATTTTTTTATTGACAAAAATACAGGCTGCTTTGGCTGATTTTTTCATGCGCACATGTGCCCCTAAATATTTTTTACAGTTCGCACACACCTATTTTTAGTCGCAAATGCGAGTGAAACGCTCCCACTGTCGAGCCCTGTGCATCACATCGAATAAGCCCAAACATTATTCTTAATCACAGCTAGGTGCTTCTTTTGCCTAAACTTAACTACACGATAACCACGGCGTTGTTGACACGCAATATACAACATAATGACGTGCAAATGTAACATATCTATTGTTTGCAGAAACGTATAATACCAACATTTTTCACTGGCTTTGGTTGTGGATTAAGTGAAGTGGATTAAACTTGTAATAGTACACCCTGTCTAAGATCAGTTGTGCAGTCTGTGTACCCTTAGATCTGGGAAGTCCCCAGGTAGCCAGAGTGACCTGGTCCAGCATCAGTCCCAGCTTGGCACGCTGGTAGAAATGCATCCGGTAACTTGACTCGGCTGAGACCAAGGATGAATGATCCCCAAGAATTGGGCAGAATTAGTCTCTATATACAGACTCTACATTCAGTGAATGTAGAGTCTGTAGGCAAACCCTGGAGATCTTGCCTCCAGAAGAAGAGTGGAAGAGCCCTGGTTTCCGGTGCTAGGCTGTTTGTAGTCCACGTGATATTGACCAATCACGTTTGAGCCGGCTGCAGTTGTTGCCAGGTTAAACGGTCCGTGCAGTGAACTAACGAGGCGGAACATAATTGGCGTCACTGCAAACTCTGAATCCATCGCAATGGTTCAGCATATTTACTTATATATAAACGGAAGTCGGAAACGGAAATTCGCCTCCTCCGCCCAAATCAAACTGAAATGCCAAAAAATCGAGGGTCTGCCCCCAGAGGCTGTATCACCGTCTGCCAGAAGTCAGACACCGAATACAGCCGATGGGTTCCGAGAATGGGCAGAATAAACTGGTGCAATTCTGCCAGCCGCTTCCCAGCTGGGACAGGCCCATGTTTACAACATCCAATCATTGCCATTGGCCCAACATCCAATCATTGCCATTGGCCCATTGATGGCAATCATCAATGGGCCAGAGCACGTTTTGATGGTGGCCGGCATTTCATCTGTAACAGCTAAATCTGAGTCAGATTTAATAAAAGTAAACAGGCCAAAGCTGGCTCATACTTGGCAGCCAGAGTCAGCCGACATTCAGCCGCAATTGGACCAAGTCTGATGGCTATCTGGGTGTGAAGGACACAACATCCAGTTTCATATTCATCAAACCATTCAGGGACCCACTGTGAATGTGGATGTTGGCATTACTATACAAGAGTTTTATCAAAGCATTAAGGTGATTACTGAGAATAACTGTATTGATGTGCAGTGTTGCTTTCCTGTAAGGACACAAGTGATCCATAGTGATGCCAAATTGAATGCCCTTACCTCTGTGGAAGCATCTGCATACCTTACGTCTCTCCACTCCTTTATTCTATTTTTTTCTGCGAGAGCCGATTTTGAACACGGTGCACACAAAATCTGGATTTTGCAAATTTCCCTGCTCACAAATCCATCCCTGCATGCTCTTTTTTGACTTGCAAATTGAATTAGTTTAGTGCTCGTTCGATAAATGGAATAAAGCTTCATACGCTGCTCATTTGATCTGAAAGGAGTGAAGAAAGGAAGAGGAGATGAGTGGAGGAGTGAGGAGGTGCTGCTGGCAGTAATGTGTCTGCTGTTGTGAGGTAAATTCCTAATGAAACGCTCTCTCCTTCAATAATCAGACACACGGAGCTTCCTTCATCTGGAAACTGTTAGCAACACAAACGCACAGCGCTTCATGAAATTATCCACAGACACACTCTGATGCGGACACACACACACACACACAAACACACACACACACAGATACAGCGTCAGCTCTCACAGTAATTACACAGTTGCAGAGAGCGCCGGGGCTCAAAACGCTGTTTAACAAATCAATTTGAGAATGCTTACCTTGTAAAGCTGTATATATTTGTGTGTGTGTGTGTGTGTGTGTGTGTGCGTGTGTGTGTGTGCGCGCGTGTGCGGACACTTCCCTGAGCTGATCCATTAAGGCTTTAACAAAGAGCTGTGCTCGGCCGCGCTGCTGGAAATGTGTAATTGGAAGGATAGCTAAGGGCCGACACACACAAATACACTTTATTGATCCACAGCATCTCCCATATAGTGCCTCCAGCTAACACACACACAGCCTCAGCAAGGGGTTATACTGACTTTACTCCCATTCTGTTGCCATCAGTGGCAGTTTATCAAGCAATCAATAGTCTTTTATTTTCTCATATCTTTAAATGGACGAATATCCTGAATATGATTTTTACAACAGCAGGGGAGGAATGTGATGGAAAAGGAGGGAGGGGAGAGGAGGAAAAGGAGATGGAAGGGAAGGTGGAAAAGGACTAGGAGAAAGGAGGCAAGACAAGGAAGTGGGCAGGGTAAAGAGGAAGAGAAGTATCTTTCAAGGGGAAGAAAACAAGTTAGAGAGGAGAAAAGAAAGAGAAGTAATATGGAGAGAGGAGATGTAAAGCGGAGAAAGAGAGTTAAGCTGTAGATGTTGGACCACCGCCAGCGGGCAGGAAGCCGCTGGTTGACCTGAGCACCATTTGCATGTTAAGTGGTGTCAATCTGCATTGATTCCCACCCAAATGAAATGCAGTGGGCTTCAATAGAGCCTATGCTTTACAAGGGCCTCCTAGCTGCTACATCCAGCCTATTGGATTCAGATTAACAGGCTCAGTATGGCCGCACACTGAGCAACTTATCTTTAATTAAAATCACTTCCTTCACAGGATCCACTGGACTGGACTGGACTGGACTGGGCTGGGTTGGACTGGACTGGACTGGATTCCTTGGAACTGAACTGGACTAACAGTTGTACCCCAGTTTAAACAGACATGATATAATCTCATTAGACTGAACTGTATTGTAACCTGCAGAGTATACACAGAGTATGCTGCATATGGGGCCATGAATTATGAGCAAGAACTATTGGTACAAAGGTGTGATCCAATCTGATATCATTTGGAATATAATATTGATCTTAGAAAATGGTATCTTTGCCTGTTTTTTACGATTTTTTACAGTCCATGAATTTTACCCATTTTAAATAGTAAGAAAAAAGTAAAGTTTCCATGTTAGGCATATATAAATATATATATACTGTATATATATATATATATATATATATATATATACACACACATATACATACATATGCCCAACATGGAAACTTTACTTTTATATATTTCTTACTATTTAAAATGGGTAAAATTCATAGACTGTAAAAAATATATAATAATATAAAATAATATAAAAATATAAAAAATCGTAAAAAACAGGCAAAGATACCATGACATCACCCACTGGTTTTCTGGACTCCTGTGTTGATGCCTCCAGGTCGGCATTTAGACCATTGCTACCTTTTTTTTGGGGAGCCAGAAGTGACCATTTTTGGGTGAGACTGGAGCTGTGGAGGAGTGAGGGGTGGATCTGACTGAGCAGCCAAAGACACTTCTGCAGACAGCTTGTCTGTCAAAGTGGTCTGCCCTTAATTCTGCGTAACTTTAAGCCTTAATAAAATGTACATGGGTGAGTTATATAAAAATTCCCCCCGCAGTTGTCATGAAGAGAGAAATTAACTATAAAGACCAAAACCGTTTTTTTTGTACCAGGCTGTACATGTGTTTACTTCTCCTGTAAAGTTGGGTATTTCAACTTGGGGGTCTACGGAGACTGACTGGTTTCTAGAGTCAGCCTCAAGTGGCCATTAGAGGAACTGCAGTTTTTGGCACTTTCATGTTGGCTTCATTTTTCAGCCCTGGAGGGTTGCCATATGGTAAAATGTTGTTTTATTCTAGGGCTGTGTGCAGTGTAATGTTTCACTAAGCACTTCCTTGCCTCGCTGTTGCTCCCTCTCTGTTAGTCATGAAACTAGTGCTGCATAGTGTGAGCTACGTGTCAGGGACAGTTAGTGAGAGTATGCCTGCCTACAGGTAGTGACGGGGCTAACTGTTAGAATCCCACAGCTCATATTACCTAATGTTATTCACAAGTTTAACACAACAGAGTCAAGCCATTTTGGTGTTGATCTGAGTTTGTTGGGACAATTAAACAGCTCTGTGCTGGATGTTAGTTGCTGTTGCTGCGTTAGCTTGTGCTAATCAGGCAGACGTTGAACTGACCATGAGGAGAGCGGCTCCAGACCCCAGAGACAGTCCTCAAGTGCTGCATCTAACCATTGTAATGGCAGTGACAGACACCTTGCTAATTTTTCTCAAGGTAACTTTTAATTTATTGTTTAATGGCTAACAGAGGCCTGGTTGTTCAATAAATAATTTCAAATTGCACTTGTTTTCTGTTGTTGGCCATTTTACACTCCTATTTTGATGTTATTTTACATTAGTTTATTGTATGCAGTCATGTCAATAAGCCACTTAAGCTGAAAACTGAATTGTGAGTGATAAATAAACTCTTAGCCAGTCCCATGAATGGACTCATTGGTCTGAATCAGTTGAGCCAATCACAAGGTGGCATGAAAACAACAGTTCAACAAATAAGAATCAGCATATGCAGGAAGTCATGTTGTTGTCTTGATGATGCAGTGCAGCATGATGTGAACACACAGCACCTCAAATCAGCAGCCAGTCAGAGGCAGATGGATCAGTTTTAATTCTACTGTATCTGCCATCATAAATGGTCTCATCATATTGTAAAATGTAACAGCAACGTGATGCATTTGAAGCACAGGATTAATGAGCTGCTGTAATCTGATGTCTCCCACATAAACAACAGAATGCTGAGTTATAACAGGCTTGTCTGATGTGTGTACAGGTGTGTGTGGTTATTCTGTAGCAGCCTGGTGTCATTTTCATGTGATCTAATGAAGGTAAACAGAGTGGATGGTCATGTGTAATGACACTATGCTCCAATCAGATGCTGCACATTCATCTACATATGTGTCCTGCTGCCTCGGATGGCTGCAGGAATTTAATAAATGGAAGGTTTTCATTCAGAAAAGCTGTGAACAACTTCTGTAAGAATCACTCACAATTATTTATAAATCAATGCAGACTGATTTACCAAAGTCCACCTGTGCACCGTGCACTTTGCACTGGGCATCAAAATACCAAACAGTATTCACAATATGTCAGGGAAACCTGTAGTCTTGGTTGCCAAAGTTGTAAATTTCTCCCCAATTTCAAATCAGATTCCTGGTAGAACACGTGTGGTTGTGAAGATTTTGGTTTAGAAGAGGTCATTGTGGCAATATTCATTGTAAAAGTGCAGCTAAACTTAGTAACAGTGGTTCCCTGGTTACAATGACAGTGACAGAGATGATGCTGAAGACCGGAAACACCAACCAGTCAGAGCAGACTGGGCTTTTCGAAAGGCCTTAAAGAAACAGGAGCTAAAACAGAGCAATTCAGACAGAAGGTTAATACAGGTGCTGCAGCACAGACAGTATGAGGAAAATAAAGTGTTTTTTGAACACAACAAAAATTTAAGTGTGGACCTGAAAATGAGCGTAATATATCTCCTTTAATGTTGCTGAGGTGTAATTTGGCCCGCAAACGGCAGTCATTAGTAGTAAACATTAAATGCAACGATGAATAAAAAGCAATACTTACAATATAGTAGTACTGTCTATGCATCTGTCTCCCTACATATAGTGAACACATTTAATACAATTCAGTATGAATGTGTAAAGGTTTCCTTTCTCCATTTTAACTAGGTCCTATTCCCCAACATTAACAGTGGTTTAGTGTCGGCTGAATTATTAATTTCAAACCAGTGTTTCAGTTTATTTGATACATGAGATAATTATGAGACAAGCTTGTTTAGTTTGTTTATTTATGGGTTCAGATTTTTTGGCATGTGGTTGTATATGGTACTTATCCATAGTCAGTGTCAGTTGGCACGCCTCCCAGTTTGAAGAAGCAGGCTGGAGTACTGACATGGAAGCTAAGCAATGTACTGCTGTAGATGGGGGTCAGCAAAAAAAATCAGTTTCAGTGTATGCTATATTGAGAACAATTCCACCGCTTTACCTTTCTGTCAGACAGTCCGTTCCAATGGGGAAGCCATTAGCAGCTTCCAGTCCCCATCTGTTCTCTCATGAAAGCCACCAGACTCCATTGAGAAAAACAATAATTTAAGCTTGCTAAAACTCGGAAACTGCTTCTGTCAGTTAGTTAGTTTGTGTTATTGTGTGACTTTGATAAATCTGAACTAACCCTTTTAGATGTCTAAGTCACACAATAACACAAACAAAATAACAGTTTGAGGCAGCAGTAGACCAGCAGCTCCTGTGTTCAACAATATCAAATCACTTTTTTTCTCAATGGAGTCTGCCTTTGAAGAGAACAATATCACAGCTTCATTTCCCACAGGAAATCGCTGACTCACAGTAGGGCTGTCAACGAATATTCTAAATTCGAATTTAAATTCGAATTTGAAAAAAAAATGGACCTTCGAATGTGAAAATTGATATTAGATTGTGGAGAGAAAAAAAAAAACACCACCACAGCTGTCCTCTTTGCGAGTGGGCGCTGGCATCAGACGCGCATTTCTCCACGCTGGTCGACAAGCGGTTCTGCTCCCAGCTGTTGTCTCCGTCACTCAGCTTGACACATTCGCTCGCGGCTCGTGCAGAAAATAGACCAGACGCCGAAACGATCGCTGCAGGGCGCGAGCCGGTCCCGGTCCGGTGCTTCGAGGCTATTCGCAGCGCTTCCGCGGGCAGTGTGGCCACAGGTCAGAGAGGGGGGGCGAGCGAGCGGTTTATAACCTAATGTTATAGATAATTGTTTTATGTGTTTTAACCTTATGGGCCCTAGGCCTTTTTGGGGTATTTTTACTGCCTTTACTTTTAAGCTTATATCACAGTCATTATAAAGGCTAGATACACATGCTATATCTTGGTTTTTTCAGGTCAATCAGGGCTATCCGGATTTGCCATCATTTCATGTCTTTCTATGTGCCTGTATTTTATATTAATTTTTATATCAATGAAAAAAACAAATCTGTGTGACTAAATTCTTACATTTTTACATGTATCTCAGCATAGCAAGTTGGAAGTTGACATATTCTGCCATATATGAAGAGGGGAGACTCTCTGGAATCTGGCAATATAAGAACCATGATGGTGGGACATTCTGTCACTTCACAGCTGTCCAAAACATGTGGTTTGTGCCAGGCAGAAAATGATTGCCAGTATTTTTTCATTATTGCAAGAAATTCCATTGACTCATTCACAAGTCAAAAATGTGTTTTATCTGAAAGAAACATGCAATATTTACATCTAACATAATAGAAAAATATTCAACCAAGTGCATTGATGTCCTCCAAGATAATATTTGACACTTTGTTTGCAGTAAACAAAGTTTGTTGTTGTTTTTCAGTTTCAGTTATATATTGGGGGGCATTTTGGGCATTGGGGGGGGGGGGGGACATGTCCCCCTCAATGTATATGGTGACTACGGCCCTGTCATGCATGCATAATTAGGCTGCAGTTGTCTGGGTGCGCAAAGGTGAAGTGCGCTTGTCTTGCCATACAAAGTTTGATGGAGTGTCAGCTGGACAATATGGAGATATTTGCATCTTGAAAGCCGGACTACAAATGTGGATAGACAGGGAGAAACACACGCAAGCCTAAGACGTGGTAAGATACGATATTCCTCAATATATGAAGTGACTGATAACAAGATCTGTATAATGGATTTTGAAGAAATTCGTCAGGTTTTTATTTTGTAGACAATAAATCTGGATTTATAGCGTGATGGGATGACGGTACAATGATGTGTGGTAACATTGGAAAGCTCTGCTCCTTTCATGTGATATGCGTGGCATTTCTGTGCGAGCCTGCATTCGCGAGTAATCCGAAGAGTAATGTGTGTGCAGAGCTGTATGAAAGCTCTGTTATTCATCATTTTAGTGTAACTTTATCTTTTTTTTCGCTATGAAAACATTGGACTACCGACAAGTGCTTGATCTTGTCGGAAAGCTACAATTTCGCTGTTTCACGTGATATGTGTGGTTTCTCGCTATGACGCACGGTCACGGAGAAAATCAATAGAGAAGAACAGGCGTGAATTTGGACGCACAATGCGTCGTTCGGGCCCATAGGGTTAATGTGTAGGTATGTAAATGTTTTCAAAGACGTTTATGTTGAAATAAAAATACCTACAAGTAGTTACATTTCCTTGTATTAAAACATATACATGTATGTTTCCTTGTATTAGTTTGCACTCTTGTGGACATAATGCGGAAAAAAAAATATTCGAATGGTTCGAACCTATGAGCTATTTTTAGAAGGAATATGCAAACGTCATTTTTGAGCAATTTTGACAGCCCTAACTCACAGTAAGATAAAGTAGTGAAAATATTCTAAATATAGCATACACATAAACTGATACAGACTTTTTAGGTGGGACTTTTTTAGATGGCTTAAATATCTTTTGTTGCTCAACCCCTCCCCAGGTGTAGTTTCTATGTAAGGACTCCAGCCTGCTTCTCTAAACTGGGAGCGGTCCAACTGACATCCACTGCATGTAATATACTGTTTATGGATAAGTACCCCATATATCCCCACATCAAAAAAATCTCAACTATCTCTTTAAATGTTGAGATAGGTAAGCTAGTCTCCAATGTTCCCTCTAATTTTTAAAACTCCTGAGCAGGCAGGAGTTTACGTCATACGTCGCTCGAGTGACTACTTGAGCGACGTATGGCTGCAGACTGGAGCCTCTCATCTCATGGCTCTCGTCTCATGACCTCTCATGTCATGACATGGGCATGTACAACAGCAAGCCTACAGGGTCAAAACTGCAAATTCGCGATTTCTTGACACTCTTGCCGCCAATAAATCAAACCGAGAGGAGAAGAAGAAGAAGATGGCAGCAGCGTTACAGGTAAATTCCCAAAGAGGCCAGTTTTTTTACTATCCAGTTAAACTCTTACCTTTACAATTTTAACCATCCGGATAGTTTGTAACGTTGCATTTGAAACGTAAGATGATACTACGTGTCCCTTGGGTTAACACATACATCTTTATTTGAAGAAACGTTAGCGTTTACCGGGGGGGGAGGGGGGGGGTTTAGCTAATACCTAACGTTAGCCTACGCAGAGCAGTGGTTTTCAAACTTTTTCAGTGATGGACCCCCTGAGAAATCGTTTTTCAGCCAAGTGACCCTTAATCAGCGTAAAGCAATTTTGGTTGAAAGTAAGACCACCAGTGTCGTATTTGTTAAACTTTGTAACTGAAAAACATTTGAAAACAGTGACAGACAGGCACAAAACCATTTAAAACCACATCAATAATATAAAATACAGAGAGAATTAACTAAAAATGCTTGCAAAAAAAGAAGAAATAATTAACTAAATTATAATAAAGATTGAAGACAAAATAGAATAAAGAAAGAATTAACTTACTTAACGTAATTTAAATGAACATTTATGCACATATAAATAACTATCAACTCAAAGTGCCCTCTTTTGGGATCATAATAAAGATTGAAATCATGAACCTAATTGACAAGTGATGTCTTTATTTATTATTGTTCTTTAAGTCACTATTATAAAATGTAAATATCTATTTGGTTTACAGACTTTGTTACAAGTGCAGAGATAATATACAAAATGTCTTTGCTTTTAGTTCAGAGGACAAGGATCATAGAAGGAAATTTAATTTCTAACATTAGTATGCAAGAACTACTTTAAAGAAAATGTGTATTTCAGTATGTGGTGTTAAACTGGAATAAATTGGATGATGATTTAAAGGGTTATATTAATATCTCTCGGTTCAAGAGAATAGAGAGAAAATAATTAGAAAATATGAAGGTATCAGGTAAATGTTATTGAATGATGTGGTGCTGTGTATGGCATTTGATTATTTTGTCTCTCTTAATTTTCTTGTAAATACAACAGTGCTGGAAAAACAGACAGATAGACCATCTATGTATATTTGTTAATTAATTTTTTCGATAAAGGGGCTGGTAAAATAAGATTTTTTTTTTCTCCAAACCCCTTTTCGGTCATGGAATGTAATGAAACATATGATTTGTGATTTGAAAGTAGACTGTGTGTTTCCATGAGCGTAATAAACAAATAGGCTAAATGAAAATATAAATGAATATAATAGGCAAATTTGTATTGTACCCCCATTAGAGAAACAGTGTTCTAGAGCAATTAACAATAGCCATTTTTGATTGCTTTTTCTTTTTCCTATATTGTTCCTTCAGGTCCACATCAGCATTTTTCAAAAAAATAACCCACCGCAGGTGACGAGATGCACGGTGTGCTGTGCACTTTTTCACTGCCCCCTTTGCCCTACTGGCATGTACAAGCCTCAGTCAAAGGCCATGGTTTTGCAGCACTTGGAAGTGCATCAAAAAAATGTGCTCCAACATGAAGGTTAGTTCCCCTTTATCAGCTTTGTGCTATGCCATTATCACTTGTTTGCTTGTAACCACTGCTGCTAAGTAAGCTTACCCATAATAACGTCACATACTAGTTAGCTTTATTTTACAGAGAAAGCACACAATGTTGGACATGATGCCTTTGTCTCTTCATAGATTTCTACATAACCAAATGCAATCAGGCCTGCAGGACTGGAAGCAGTGGCCACTTCCACTGCCCTTTCTGCAGTAAAACAACTGTCAGAAGGCAGGATGCAGAGAGGCATTGCAAATCTGCCGGCCACTGTCTGTACTAGTGAGGACGTGTGTGTGTGTGTGTGTGTGTGTGTGTGTGTGTGTGTGTGTTTGTCAAAAACTATCCATGTGGGTGTGTGTGTTTCTGTGAATGTTTTGAGTGTTTTTCCCAGGTGCATATTAACCCTCTGGCACAGTTAGGTGCTTTTTCCACACTATTCACTTTTTATTTTTTGATCATTTTGGCTGTGTCCATGTTTATGGCATACATTTTGGCAAGGTGGTGTATTTTTTATGTTAGAAGTTAAAGCTCAGCTCCTGCAGTAAGTCTAAAACACACTGTGCAGACACAAAAGTTGCATTAACAAGGTTTAAGGACCAAAAATGTACCATACATATAAAAATATTCATACACATTTTTTGCACCTTTACATTACACAAAAATAGTAATGCATTAAAATCAGTGTTGCTGCAAATTATTTACATATCCCAGACTGTAATAATCAAATTAAAAATGATCTACTTTTCATGCAATTCATTGAAAATAATTATTTTTTTGTATATTTCACCTAAAAGCATCGGGACATCATGACCAATGACCAACTCCTGGCAGTTAAAGGGTTAAAAATATGAAAATTAGTGAATATTTGATATTTATGATTAGGACCGATGTATACCGATTGAAAGTAGAACATCATATTAATCATGATTTTTTAATAGCTTAAAGCAGCTGTGCAGAACTTTTTACCATTAATAAAACTGTCCCTAGTCTGTATCACCCCCCCTTGAAGATCTGCATATTTATTTGAACCCAACAGCGACAAAAAAGCCTTTCTCTATATGGCTATTTAGCGTAGCCTCACTTGGGTCGGACACACAGCAGAAGTCAGCAAACCAGAATACGGCACCCGAGGCGGAAGTGATTCTGCTCGCCCACAGCGGCCGCAGCGATTAAAACACAGAAGAAGGAGCCGTGTTTACACTGTTTTTCGAGTAAGCAGTACGCAAAGAGCATTGCTGAACACATAACACCTAACAGTTTTACCAGAGATGTATCTATGAGGACTTGGTTGTACTTTTGATGTCATGGCGGATAAAGAAGGAGCATCATCTAAAATTATCTGTGACTGTGACCATGAACACAAATATATAGCAGGCAGTTGTCCTCAGTTTATAAGAAATTCAGAGCTACACCAGAACATTTATGAACAGGTCTTACTTTACTACTAATTGTGTGTAACGTCAGCATGTTAGCATGTTTCCACTAATTACTTGGACTGACCTAACGTTAGTAGCGTTAGCTTTGTTAGCGAAGGCTGCAGGTAACAGTTTTGCTGTGTTAGGATTATGTTATGTCTTCACTGTGTATCTTCACATAAAAGAATACTCCGACGATTTGGGAGTTATGTCCTTTCTCTGTCATTTTCATATTGAGACAACATGATCAATATCTTTTTTGTGTCTGTACGTCCAGTGGCTGGGTCTCAGCAGTTAGCATTGCACTTATAGGGGGTCAGTACGTCCTGCGCTGTGATCCACGGAGGGATACACCGGTGAGCAGGCACAGACGTAGCTTGTAAACAAAACTCAGCTGTTTATTTAGCCTAGCAATATCTCCGGACTATAGTAGCTGCAATGGACGACTTTGAATGCGATTTTGAAGAGTTTCTTGTAGCGGACACAGATCCAGAGCCATACCTGTTTGAGCCAGAGTACACAGATGAGGAACTCCATGTGTTGCATGCTGAGCAGGCAAGAAGAGAGGCTGAATCCTCCGCTCCCATTTTGCTGCACAGAATGGGATTCGGTGCTACCATCATTGGGGAGATATATCATCAGGAGGAAAACCGCCGCAGAGAGTGCATCACAAGGAGTGAAAACTTTGCAGCAATCACTAATCCTGGCATGATTGAAACTTTCTTTTTATGCTCCTAAGATGAACTGGAAAAAACGCCCCAGGCCTGCAGGAGCTGATGGACAGCTTTCAGTCGGGTGAGTAATATCGTCCGTGTCGTCTCTTTGTTTGCTTTTACCGAGTGACCTAGCGTACCTGTCCCAGAGCCAGCTGCAGCTGTTGCTCACCGGTGTATCCCTCCGCGCAAGATGTACTGACCCCTTACAAGTGCCATGCTAAGCGCTGTCTCAATATGAAAATGATAGAGAAAGGGCATAACTCCCAAATAGTCGGAGTATTCTTTTCACATAATAATGCGGACTCAGCAGATGACTTGTTAACTGTTTATTCCTCCTTACACCGAACGTACACGGCTGCTTCTCACTGTTTCCAGTAGCACAACAACAGTTACTACATTACCCAGAATAACTTGAGGCTCACATTACTACGGTAGCCTTAGTAGCTCAAAATACACAACAGATTAGATTAGATCAGAACAGAAACACGACAGGAGAATTTACTGAGTAATTTTGCTGTTTCCACTAATTACTTGGACTGACCTGATGTTAGTTAATCCTCTCGCTCTCCAAAACAAATGCATGCGGTAATTGCCAGCTGCAGTCAGAATTTTACAGCACCAGGCTGTGGGTGTCATACCACTTCGACCAAAGGGGCGCTATAATCAACGGAAACGAAAAGTTCCGCACAGCTGCTTTAATTTTGAAAAGTTCATTTTTGGCCTTACCTGTTTAGGTGTGCACTGAATTAAAACCCTGTCAGAGGGTTAAACCTGTGACCGTTTCTCTGTCTCAGGTAGAGGAGAGACCTCAGGACACGACAAAACAGAGTGATCCCATCCCTGACGGACAGGAGGACACAGCGACTGACAACTGCAGTAAACAGCCTGAACTGTCCTTGCCATGCAGCCCTAGCCTGGACAACCCTCCCCGCAGAGTGCTGCGAGCAAAATCGACAAGTATTGTTTGTCACCACTGCAATGTGCAGTTTCTTAAAAACAAATGAAGAAACACATCTACAGAAAACGTACGGACATTGCTTCCAGAGACATAAATGCTAATTTGCATCTGGATGCCGTATGTGTAGATGATAGGAATGGCATATATGCTGTCAAGAAATCGTTTCTTGGACCACTTGTGCCTCTACATGTACAGAAGAAAACCTGGGGGAAAGTGCATCAGGTCAAGTGTAAGTCAAATGAATGTCAAAAGGACTGTGACATTGCTGTGAGGAGTAGTTATTGACATTTCAGTGCCAACATGTCCGCTCTTTGGACTACTGCTCAGCAAATGCCATCCAGACTGCACTCCATGAAGACACATTAAGTGATATGGTTAAAAACAAGTGGTTTGGAGATAACAAGAAACAGGAGTGTCTCCAGCTGCAGTCACAGGCAGCTGCTGCCAGTGTACCAGTCACTGTTGATGTCACCATGAACTCAGAACACAAATGCTACATATCAGTCTATCAACCAACTGTAAGCTATTACAGCCGACTTGGGCGAGTCATGGTCACTTAAGACAAAAGACTGAATACGTGGCACTGTCCATATTCAAAGCCAAGAATGTCATGCATTCACAAATACATGGCCAAATGGCATTTGTTTGAGACACAAAGGCATCTCTTCAGGAAGGTACAGAGCACAGAGATGACATCAGAGAATGAGCCAGAACCATTACCTGAAAATGTGGGCATAACATATCCTCCTGAAGATAAACAACTACACAGGATGGTCTCATACATTCACTCCTTGAAAAAATACCCGCCTGTTTTACCTGACAATGTCCTATCCGTCAAAAATGAAGAATGTCCACAAAAGCTTATTCCGCTAGAAACTGTGTGCTCTTCATGTCCAGGAAACATAGTTCTTGGCCCACCAGTTCTCATCACAAAACAAGCACAGATTGTGTCTTTGACAGGTTGTGACAACCCCAAGTGGAGTGGGGTTGTTTGGATCTGTATGTGTGCATATGTGGTGTCTTGCTCGCCCTCTCTCCTTTCTGTTTCAGAGCATGATTGATCATGGGCCTCCGGTGTGTGCCTTAGTGGGCGGGGCTGCGGCTATGAACACCTGTGGAATCCGCCCGGTCTCTCTCTTGGCTTCCCATTCCCGGCTTGACCCTGCAGCTCACCTGTTGTCCCTTTTCATTTTAGCTTGCATCCAACACACACACACAGCCATGCACCCGCAGTCACTGCTGACATTCCACATTACAGATACAGATTGTTGTATTTTGTTAGCCTTAGTTTCTGTTGACTACGTTTGTTAAATAAATATCCCTTGCAGTTACATTCCCTCTTGCGTTTGTTTGTCAGAGAGTTGAGCCAGCTCTGACACAGGTGTTCTGAAAGGTAAGCTAAAATCTATGTCTTTTGATAACTTGTTTTTCAGCCTCACAGCCCCCCCCCCCCCCCCCCCCCCCCCAAAATAGACTGACCTAAAATACATTACAAAATACAATATTATGTTTAAAACAACTATAGTGTCAGGCGCAAGCTTTTATTCTGAAATTTAGAAGCTCGGGTGGGGGCTTCTTTATCACCAGACGAGAGCTCATGATACGAGAGCCATAGAGTGCCGAAGTCACGCCCCTTCCAGTAGAGCTCATGGGACCTTAGATCAGAAAAAATATGAATGGCAGTAAATGGGGAGAGCATTATTATCTTTTGTTCCCGTTTCAGTTGCGACATGAAATCTAAATATGTTGTTAATGAATTTAAAACATACATTTTAAGGTCAAGAAAGTCATACTTTTTGGTAAAACTGTTGAGATATAAGCTTTTTAATTAGAAAGACTCAAGAGTACACAGGAGGAGGTCACGTATGTGACATCATAGCTTTCACTCACTTCCTGCAGCTTGGCCTCCCCACTGAAATTCCACTGTTTTATGATTAATCGATTTATGATTGAAGATGTCTGTGTGTTTTGTGCCAGGTTGCAGTCACTCCAGGAAGCGAGCGAAAGCTATGACGTCACATACCCGACCTCCTCCTGTGTAGTCTTTCTAATTACGTTTTTTCAAAAGCTTATATCTCAACAGTTTTACCACAAAGTGTGACTTTCTTGACCTTAAAATTTATGTTTTAAATTCATTAACAACATATTTGGATTTCATGTCACAACTCAAACGGGACCAAAAGATAATATTTCTCTCCTCATTCACTGCCATTCATATTTTTTCCGATCTAAGATCCCATGAGCTTCACCGGAAGGGGCGTGACTTCAGCACTCTATGAGACGGGAGGCTCCAGACTGCAGCCATACAGTTTTGGCGACTGTGGGCTACATGGGATGCGTACACATTACGTCCACATGGCGGCGCCATGGCATCACCTCTCCTACCCCGAAATATCATTACAAGAGACTATAATTATGATTAATAATAAGATTATTTTAACAACATGAAGTACTGCAACAACAAAATATTGTTTTGGCAAAATAGATTTTGTCTTACTGCCATAATGTGAACAATTACGTGAAAAATGTGCTCCATAAAAATCACTTGGAGACATTACACAAACATTTAAGAGAAAATAATGCCTACACAAAGAGCAAACCATTCTTTAAAATACAAAATAAGTAACATCAACTCTTTCTTGGCACAGAAGTATGCTTGATAATAGAGTAGATTATAAATTGAGATTATAAATTGTAAGAATATACAGTCCTAGTAACTGTCAAGTACTCTAGGCCTCTAAACTGCAACAAATAAAATATACTAGAGCACAAAACTAAATAAACTTAAATTGTAGTTGTGCTACTACAGACAGTGCCACTGTACTTGGTGAAAACATTTTCCTAGCAAAAGTATTAGTGGCCAGGCAGTGCTAATAGTGCATGTGAACATAAACTAAAATTGTAGTAGCACTACTGCTACAGACAGTGCTGTACTGGATGAAAAGTTTTTACAGTGTAGAAAAATATCGAAATATGTGTATATGTTGTAAGTATGTAGGTGTGTACAGTGTATGTGCATACGTATTCTGTGTGCGTGTGTGTTTGTGTGTTTGTGTGTTTGCATAATTGTATGCTGTAATTCTTACGTGACAGTTCGTTTCTCTTCTGCCGTTCCTCCGTGCTCTCTTGCAGTAAAGATCCAATCCCAAGCCCCTGCTTGCGTCTCTTTACAATATCCACAGCATGTAAATGTCCTTTTGTTCCAACATGTCACTTAAGGAAGTCTAGTTTCCACTCACTCCACACGTTCCCCTCTGAAAACTCGCCTTGAACCTTCGCTTCACTGCACGTCTTGCAATTCAATCCAATATCAGTTGAAAAAGAAAAAATGTCGCCGAGCTTCACAGGTGGCGCCCGCTCGTCGTTCCCAGTTTGAATATACTCCGACAGCCACTCCACCTTGAACGACGTGCATTTTTTCTTGCAATTTTGAGAGGATAAAGTGCCAGAGCCGTCGTGTTTAGCCATAGCTGCATTGCTAACGGCTAACAACAAAACAAATGCGCCAACAGCAGCTTCTCGACATAATGCCATTGATTGGCTGTCAAGCTACACAGCCGTTGCAGGATTGGCTGGGCAGCGCCTGGTGGGCATGTTTTTTTTAAATCATCACTGACTGATTGTCACCTGTCACTCATTGAATAGACAAACACCCACAATGGGATGCGTTCAAGTTCACTGTTAAAGTCAAACATTTCACCATTCACAGCACATATTAGGAGGAGGGAAAAAAAACAGTGAAAACTGGTCGGGGATATTTGAGTGCACAACTTTTTTGTCTTCTGCGCAAAGAGGTGGGGAGCAATGCGCAATTGCGCAGTAAAACACCTTAGAGGGAACAGTGGTGCCCACAGATAGAGTGTGATGTCAGCAGTAACTTAGAGATCTTGTATTAGTGGTTTGTTCATTATTCTGTGTGATGTGGATGCTCACTCTGTTTAACTCACCTTATACTTACCTGGGCAGGTGTTAGGCTCCAGTTATCCGGGACTGGATTTCATTTTTTGCTATTAGTTTCAGTAAACTTTTTGTTAACAAATGAAATGTTTGCACAGCTCCTGCTTATTTGTCTGGTTTTTCAGCTTCCCTTTTATAAAGTTCTCTGCTGCCAAACCACCTTATCTACTCTCTGTATGGGATGAAGGCATGACGGTGAACCAAAATGATTGGATTGCACCAAACCACATTCAGTTGGTTGGACCCAATGGAGCTCAATGGACTGTGTTTCACCAAATTTGCAATGCTAATATTTTAACAAACTGCTGCCTGAAAGAAAGGAAAATGTACTCAATGATCTATATTATCACAAAGAGTGGAACATTTTCAACAGTAATGTATAGACTTATGTCATTTGCAGTGCCAAATCATTGGAAAATGGGGCCAAAGTGAATTGAATTTCAGTGGACTAGTTGTTTCCTTTAATGGGCTTTCCTTTATAAGACTGCATTGCAGGTCGTTGATTGTCAAACCATGTCTTGCCAATTTGATAAAGCCAGGTTAAATCCTCCTGTGTGGACATGTCCCCTCAGCATCGTTGTGACTGGCAGTCATCCATCAGATGAGTCAGATTCAGTTGCAGACAGAACAAATCCTCACTGTTCAGGGAGAAGGAACTGAAACTACAGTGTGCTTCCATTAACAAACTGTAAAAGACTTGACATTTGTGCGGGTTTGGATCAACTCTAATATTTTAGAGTTTAAACCATTAAACCCCATAAGGATTAGAGGTGAAGTGCTGTCAAATTGTGTGGTTTTGTTTGTTTTTTCAAAACACATAAAGGATGAAAAGTCAACAAGTCCTAGTGAGGAAAAATTGTATAATTTAGAACATTAAAGACAATGACCTGCACTGGAGAAAGGCTAAATTAGGTCCAATGAACCAATAAAATAAATTATTAAGAGTTAAAGATTGTGAGAAAACACAACATGAGAATGGTAATAAACCGGCATCTGAGGAGGGACTTGAGGTAAAGACAGATCTAACTGAGGACCCCTGATTGTACTGCTAAAGCCTGGTTTCATTGAGAACTGGACTGGGGTTTGGGAATTCCCACAAGGCACCTGCCAAAAGATTGTAGGCACTGCTCATGCTCATCAGGGCATTCATTCTTTATTTATTCAGAGTTAGCAGCAGGATGTTAAATCACTTCTGAACTTGCCAGGAAACTGTTGTAATAAGGCTAGAGTTTGTGTGCATTCTCGCTGTTCAATGTTCTTCCTCTACCAGGGCTGCCAGGTGGAAACAATAAATGGAAGAATGCAATTCTTTTTGCTGGTTTCATTGGGTTTTACAGAGATATACAACTGTGTATCATCTGCATAAAGGGCCATCCACACCAAGAACGATAACTATAACAATAACCAATATATTGCTTTAAAAATCATTCTATCTCAAGTGGATGGAACTATAATGACAACAAAAATGACAAATGACATTGTTGGAATTCGCTTCCAGAGCAATTTAATGAATAACATAAACACTGACAACCAATTAAAGTCCAGCTGGAATGTGCAGTGCATGCTTGGTACCATTATTTTCAGAAATTTATCACTGATCAGTGTGGATGCTCGTATCATTATAATTATATTTATCATTATAATTTTCGTTCTTTGTGTGGACGGCCTTTAACAGTGGAAATAAATACCTCAGTTGTAAATAATATGACTGCAGGAGGTATGTATTTGAGAAAACGATTGGGCCGAGGACTAACCCTTGAGGGACCCCAAAGAACAAGAGGCCTTAGCAACTACCATTACAGGGCTGTTCTGCCAGAAAGGAAGGATTAAAACCATTGAAGTGCAGAATCCCTCATGCCAGACTTGTAATGATTCTGTTTTGGTTTTTGGGTGGATTTTGTGTGTTCTCCCTTCCCTACACTCTGCTTGTTACATTCACAGGAACGTGCTAATGGGTTGCAGGTGGGTGAAGTAATACATCAGTAATGATGAAAATGACATTCTGTAAAACGTGAACGTAGCAGAGAGCAGAGCTACTGTCCTAGTCCCCATTGAGAGAAATACTGTGAACATTTACACATGAGGAGCAGGGTAAATTTGTTGATTATTTAAGAAACTAAATGTTTAGCTCTGTTTAGTTTTTAGTTTTGGTGCTTGAATGTCCCATGATATTTGCTGCAGTGATGCTTCTGCTCTTACTGCATTGCTGTCAGCAGAAAACCAGAAATCAATCCACCAGGTGCAGGAGCACATGGATTTTAGAGGGAATGGGAGATGATACTCAGATTGGCTGAATTCATGTTACACCCAGACAAACCTATAATTAATTAAGGGACTAAATACAACCCCTTTGCTCCTTACTTTGCACCCAGATAATGCCCTGTTTTACTAGCAAAAGTGGACATGCCTTGAATGCACTTGCTGCATACATTTAAGGCCATGAGCTATAGATAAATGTAGGTAGCCACTTTTTTTAGTATCTACCGAACTTATAGTAAGTACAGGAGACTAATTCAGTCAGAGTCAGAGTCAGAGGTGTGTGGACCTTCAGCCCTTTAAGTTTTTCCTGATAATCACTGTGTAGCACTGGGGTTCTGAGGTATATTATTTGAAAGTGATGTGTATTATGAAGTTGACAGCTGCTGTTTGATTTCTTTCATAAGCAGTAATCCTGAAACAGACACTTACCCATTGGTGTAACTGGTGTCTCCTCTGTTATGGTGCACACTAATTCCTGTTGATGTGGTTAATGTGTGGTGCATTATGGAGAAGACTAATTTCTGGCAGGTAATTGAAGGAGTCTGTCTAATTAGAGTGTTCCTGTGATCAGAGCAAGATAATTAATTAGGAGAGATCTGGAGTCGCGATCGCAGTGTCGAGGCATGAGGTGTGTGTGTGTGTGTGTGTGTGTGTGTGTGGATGAATGAGTTGTACGTTGTGCCACAACACTGCTGGCTGGTGCAGGGGCCAATTCTGTGATCCTAGCTTACACACACACACACACACACACACACACACACACACACTCAGAGAGACATGAACATACATGAATCTCTAGTCTCTAGTCATGCGTTGAGAGGATGTAATGAGCAGCATCTGATTACTGCCACTAATTAACAAAACACACACACACACACACACACACACACACACAGTAATGACACATAGTGTTTCTCTCATCATCATTCTGTCATCGTTGCAGCTCTGGCTGCATGATCTCTGTCATCTGAAAGGTTAATGGTTCCACTAAAACTAAAGTTCTCTTTAGGGAGTGTCTCAGCTCACACACACAGCCTTAATTACCAGCACACTCACACATACAGTGAAAAATTACTTGACAATCAAAAGTCAGTTTATGATAAATAATGGACCTGATCTACCATCTTACATCAACAGTGAAGGAACTGGTGTAAAAGAATACAATTTTAAAAACCCACACAATTCCAACATGCTCTAATGTCTGCAAAAAAAAGTGGCATACTTTCAGCTTAAAAATACATAAATCAAAATTATAGTCTTATAGGTTTTGTAAACTGGAAAATGGATTCTGTCTCCCGGGCTTATTTAAAAACTCTTCTACTGATGTGGGCCTCATTGTTTGTAAGAGTTAAAATGCTAAAGAATGTGCATGAGTTTACTTAGAATGTTTAAAATACTGTTCACGCTGTCGCTACAGAGCAGGAGTTTTCAAAGTCTACACATTGTGCAGTTTTCCTTTTATTCCGCCCAGCTCAGCTGTGACTTGATGTGAGACAGACAGAGTAAAATTAACTTTATTCAGCAGGTTAACTGTGAAATCAAAAATGATTTTTCTATATTTCTACAGACAGTGAAGTATACTTACAACTACCACCACCACAAAAGGAACATTGAACACAATGTGAGGATTAAACTAGTCACCATGCTATACCTAAGCATCCTTCCACAACAGTGATGAGATAAATATAAATGTAAATGCTTGTTAAGTTGTGCATTTAGAAGAACTAGCCAAAGTGATCATCGAATAAATAACCCATAAATGTAAAATATAATATGTAAAACCTAATAAAAAAATTACACATTATAATTCGTGAATTAAAACAGGAATTTTAAACAGCTGGTATTCATTCATTATATTCACTGGCTTTTATTTTTATCATTGTACTGTGAATAAAGGAAGAAATGTCATTTATCACCCTAAACTGCAAAGTTTTGTGTCAGGCTGCAGAGCAAAGTGCTGTACTTAAGTAAAAGTTGAAGTACATGTACTTTACTAGAGTATTTCCATTTACAGCATCTTTATACATAACAGAGGTAACTATTGTACTTTGTACTCGACTGCATTTGTCTGACAGCATTATTTTTACATTCCTGTCCAGTGAAAACCATGTATCTCCATAAGCTGATTTTAGGTACTTGTGATAAACTGAGGATTGAAGGGTTCCTTTTTTTGTTTAAAAGAAATCTGGCACTTCTTATGCTCAATAAGCTCTTTAAAAACCCTCTTGGATCAGCTGGAAAATGTATCGCAACAAAGCTGAAAACAGAGCTTTTTTTCTATCACCATGAAAAGTTGGGTTAAGTTGAGATAAGTGGTTCTTACAGGACAGCCATGCTACAAACATATGATGATCTTATTGAATATGATGCATTGCTTTAGATTAAATTACCCAATAGTGTGTTAAGGAGTTAAAATGGGCCCAACCTTAAACACCTACAACAGCAAAATGCAACATGCACATTAATGCAGCGGTAGTATTAATCCCAAATATGATAGGAAAACACTGACAGGGAAAAATTTACTGCACGGTAGGTACTCAAAGCACATTTGGATTTGGCAGCTTCTGAAACAGGACTTTTACTTGCAGTGGAATATTTTCACAGGGTTATTGGTACTTTTACTTAAGTACCACCCCCACCACTGTCTGTGCTTAACGTGGAGGAATGCAAATGTAAAGAAGCACATAACAAAACTGCCCTTGGAACAAGAGTAGGAGTGTAAAACAGAGTATTAGTAAACTGTTTTGAGTGATTTTGGACATTCACCTGAGCTCAGGTAAGATCTGGATGTTAAAAAGTGGAGGTCACATGTTCCCCTGATCCTCAATGAAAATGATCCTTCTACAGACTCCATGCAGGTTTCTGTGCCTCTGCGTATTTACATGTGTATGTTTCCAGCAGTGTGTGAATAAATGTGTGTATGTGAGCATGCACGTGCCTGTCCTCTCTATAATAGCCACACTGCTATCAGCCATAGCCTCTCACAGCTACTGCGGGACAACCAATTCCCTTTATCAGGCTACTGATAACAGGCTTTAGCTCTGCTCTGCCGTCCCACGTACACACCATCGCACACACAGGCCACTAAATAACTAATTAGCTTCTCTCTGGGGGTGTGTGGGTGAGGAGGGGGGGGTGACCCACCGCTCTGACAAAGGCATGCAGCGTTTTAATGTAAAAAAATGAAATCAATAAAGGCGTGGGGCGTCGGGCAACTAGCAACCGGCCCCCTCTTAACATTAACAATTATAGTGATTAACAGTGATACCCAGAGCTCATTATTCACAGGCAGCAGCGAGAGAGAGAGAGGAGAGATAAGCTTGTTTATTGGAGAGGGCCCTTTTCACAAGGTGCAGTCGTTCATCATTTGGGCTGAGGGGGTTGGTGGGATGTGGTGGGGGGGTGAGGGGGTTGAGGGGCACCACAATTAAAAACACACTGTGACCTTGTGGCTGGAAGGACCTACAGAGGTGGAAAATTTAAACAGGGAGGAGAAACATCAGGACGGTGCCGCAGCCAGTATCCTGCCCTCCAACAGCCATCAGCAAAGTATCCGAGTTTGTTACTGCTGTGGTGACTAATACTGATGATTAACTGCTATTATGAATAAAGCCTTCTATTATGTTGATGTGGTGGCTTTTATATGTTGTCTCATGTCTTAAACAGCATTCAGGTCACTTTAATGCAGCAGCACAAGGTTAAATACAGAGAGAGTGAAAGATTAAACCCTTGCCATATCACTCAATTATCATTTCTTATAAGACAATAAAATCAGGTTAATAAAGCACAAAACTGTGAATGAGCTCATTTGAAATTGTGGAGGAGATTCACATCAATCTATAAAACTATTTCCTCTTGCATTATGGCAGAAAAGATTAGGATTCCAATGGCAAAATCACTTTGAAAACAATTTTCTTCCTTTATATCATTACTACTCAGCTCACTGCTACCCCTCATGCATCAGGTGCCAAATATCTAACCTGGTCTTGTTCCCAGGGCTTCAAATACAGAAGCTTAGTCAGTGGCCTCTGGCTTCTGTTACTGACGAACAAGGCACTCCACAGCACCTGTATGAGGGCTTTCAACTGACTCCAGCATAATCCAGTCCGCAGCAATAATGTAGTAGGAAGAACATGGGAGGCAGGGGTGGTGGAATGGTCAAACACACACACGACTCTCTCCCAGGAGACCAATGTTTGTTTCCCACATGAAACCAAGAGTCAATCTGAATTTTTCAACCATATAACAAAGTTAGTTTTGTATGTCATATCAAGTGACATAGTCATCATGTGATGTACTGGTTAAGTTACAGGAAGAACTTTAACCCAAACCATGATTCTAAACCTGACCTGGTGTGTTTATTGCCTAAACTTAAAGTAGTGTAGGTGAAATCTGTTTCCTGAGCTTCATAGTTTGAAGCATAGAGCCACTGATTGAGCTACTGTATTTGATGAGTGTGAAGTGAGAAGGTGTTGAAATATTATACAGCACATGAACACATGAATCAAGATCTAACATTTACAACATGTACACCTACTGTACTGTATGTCTGACTGACAAAAACCCATTACCTACAGTGGTGTTGTTTCCATATCTAAAAATGCTTAAGACCATGTTCAGACTGTTCACAGACATCAAAAAATGAAAGCCCCTCATTTACTTCAATAGAAGTTGTTGATCAGAATATGTTGTGGTATACAGTACTTCTGTCAGTGAGTCTGACTGAGCCTCCCACTGAGACCCAGACCTGGCCCATAACCCCATCTTTAAGACCCATGCTAAGATATGAAAAGGGACCCTCCGCTTCTCCTACAGAGGAGCAAGTCATCCATTTGTGGTTTTGTGTCTTTTTGTGGTCATTTTATGTTTCCTTGTAGTTGTTTTGTATCTCTTTGTAGTCATTTGGGTCTCTATAAGGAATTTATGTGTCTTATTGAGGTAATTTTGTGTCTCTTTGAGGTGCTTTTATGTCTTTTTGTTCTTTTGTGTGGCTTTGTATACATTTTGTGTATCTTTGTGGTTATTTTGTGTCTCTTTGCAATTCCTTTGCATCTCATTGTGATCATTTTGAGTCACTCCCTGGTTGATACGTGTTGATTTAACATTTTGTAGGTGAAAACAAGGGGGCCTCCTGACTTTTTTGACCTCTGGGTCTGTATCCATCCATGTTAAGACCTGATGCAACTCCATTAGCTTGCCAGGCTAATGCAACACATTGACTACACTTTCCAACTTCCAACATTCCAATCATTTAAAGGTACCCTCCAATATTTACTTACTGCATTTCCCATGTAAAACAGAGAATGAGAAAATGTATATCTCATTTATACTTTTGTCTATATATGTTAAACAACTTTACAGCACATAAGTAAGACATGTTATTACATTCTGACCGAGCTATAATTTCCCTGTACACACTGATGAAACGGATTCAGTTTACTTTTCATTCCTTATGCTCTGTTGCAGGTGTACTACACACCCTTTTTTTTTAAAAAAAAAAAAAAAAAAGAGAGATATGTCTATAAAGTCCCTTTGGTCTGTGTTTGTTACTGAAAAAAGGTTTATAATATGGTTGAGAAGGGAATTCCTGGAATTCCTGTTTGTATCAGTACGACACACTGCACGTTAAACAAGTGTCAGTCCATGCTGTGTACCATCTGTGTGTGTTTAATTGGTGTTAATTAGACACATCTTTTCATCAGCGTAAATACTGTATGTTTTCAGGAGGAGGTTTTCACCTCCCGCAGCCTCTATCCAGTCTTTCCATCAATCCCTCCTCCTCCCCTCTGCTTCTGTCTCTGCACTCCAGCACCGCAGATGCTTAATGAGCCGTAAAATATAATTCAGAAATGATAGTCGTCTGAAAGAGATGGAGAGGGAGAGAGAGATGGAGAGATAGGAAGACAAAGACAGTTTATTGTCAGCAGTGTTTCCATATCAGCAAAATCTCTTTTTACAGTGAACCAGTAGCCTGAGAAACACCTGACCGGGTCAACATGGACTCACAAGTGTTTTTAGAATAACACAGGTCACGTGTTTTAACCACAAACTGTGTGAATATGTTAAACAGCTGCACATTGCTATTTGATCCTTTTACAGGAAGGGAAGTACATATGTCAAAAACAGTGACATTTGCTGTATATGTCGTTGAAAAAGGCAAACCCATCTCTGTCATGGTTTTTCTTTTCTTTTCTTGTAAAATAGTTGTAGCATCTATAACAAAGTTCTGTGTTTATTCTTAATAAACTATATAAAACTATTAAAATGTTTAAATTAATGATAATTCATTTTCTTTGGTATTTTTTGTGATATACAGATATGCAGTGATGATTGCTGGGTAATGTGTATATTAATGTTATCCAATGTCAAGTCTCTGATCCTGTTAAGAGATGATATGTGCATGATATGTGCTCAATAATATAATATAATCATAATCATAATAGCGTGCACTGGGGCCCGTCGTAACTACCTTACACCCCATAGTATTGAAGTGCATAGAATATTCTTTGGTTTCAAAATAATATACTAAATATTCTTCACTGATTGGAGTTGTAGACTTAATATGATTTAAACAAAATATAAATTGGTGAATTACTGTTTTTATTATAACATCTCTAATATTTTTATATAATATTTTGGACTAAAAATCCTGTCAGGGAAGGGCTGATAATGTTTTACATTAGACATGGCATGGCTGACAGTACAAATAGACAATGAAAGGGATAACAAAAGTTCTATATTGTTTTTCAGCCGCAGATTCCTTACAAGATAGAGACCCCCTCATATATGTCCCTTGGAATAATTTGACTTAACCTATTTTTCACACTTCTACAGTCTGTAGTTATGGAAAATGTATCAGAAAGATATTAATCATTTGCACCATCTCAAACAATAGCCATGAAATAATAATTAATGATTAACATCAATTGAATTAGCGGCAAGTAACATTGTACCTTAACAAAACATCAGAGGCAAGTCAAGAGAAAAGGGCTGATTTGCAGGGCATTTCAGAAAACATGCACACACATTAAAAGCATTTCACTTCACTAGTGAGTACATAGGTTAAATATAACACAGATTATGATTATTTTAAATAATATACAAATTGTTAGATTAGAACATAATTGGATTTAAAAATAATAACTACGGGGAAATTAGGATTTTATATTAGGGCTGCACAATATTTGAAAAAAGTGACACTGCGATTTATTTATTTTTTTGCAATATATATTCTGCAATACAAGAATTTTCACCAGATGACTTAAAGTAAGAAAATTCAATCAGTAGTGACGGGGCTTTTACTCACCACAACTGCAGAGGCTCCCAGCTTCATTTGAAACAAACTACATTATAGATGGTCCGTTATTTATTACTCCCTCTGTGTTTTTACTTACTTTTTACTTTTTATCCGCTCCTGTTTGCCTTGATAAAGTTAATACATCGCGTTGTCATTTCAAACTCAACACTTCCTGAACTTGTTTCAAATTAAAAGCCCCTTATAACCTCGGCTGAGAGAATCCCTCCATTTTCTAAACAGGCTTTTATTGTGAAACATTTGCAGGAACTTGTTGTGGAGGATTCAGTGACTTGCATGTTTGCGTACGGTACTTCAAATGTGTTCCTGCCATCTGCTGGAGCTTTTTAGGTGACTACAACAACATTTCAGCTGGCACATGAACAGACACAGTGACTGAATAAAAATAGGACAAGAATAACCCGATGACATCACACACGTCGTGAAAGACGACCAGGGATAATTAGTGTGTACCATCGTGTAGTGTGTCATGTCTGTCGGCCAAGTCACGGCACGATTTTATGACTCCACAATCGTGTAATGTGACATAGTGACTTTCAGAACGGGCAGAAAAGTCGTGTAGTGTGTACCAGGCATAAATCCTCCTTTACCATTTCTCCCTCTTGCATGTCGCTCATTTTCAGTGTGTGGTGGGATGGTGATGTTCAAACAATATATCGTGCAGCCCTATTTTATATCATTTATTTCAATTTAAATCAATGAATCTGACAACTTTTCACCCACCCCCTGGAAGAGTGCCCCACTTTCAGAATAAGTGGGAAGAGGTGGGAAAGTGTCATGGCCCCCCTGTACTACATTGCGCATTTTATTTACTCTGCCATTTTATTTGAATGTCTGAATTCTGTGTGAGTACATCCACTATAACTTGCCCTTTACTGATCCATTACAGGGTGTAGGGTCATCATACAGGCAGCATGTTAAACAAGGGACCTAAACAACGTTTTACTTTTTTTAGAATGAACATGTAATATGTACTTTATGAAGCCTTTGTTGTATTATGTCCCTTGACCTTGAGAATGTGTTTTAAATTTGCTTATCAGTTTACAAGTCATGCTTTTCTTGCTATTGTCACATTTGGTAACATGTTATTAAACAGTAGCAGTTTTATGAAGAGAACATGTTTAATTGTATAAAGAATAGAGCTTTGATATGATAATTATTGGGTAATGTAAAGCCAGTAAAGACAATGCAGACAGTTGATGTGATTTTCTCACTGATTTGGTAGCAAATCATCACAGAAACAAAATAAAGCAGATTTATAAAGCTCCACTGAACTGATTACAACCACAGTAATACCATAGACTCAGACAGTGTTTAAGAAATATTGTGATTTCATCTCATTCACTTTCCCTCATATCTCACATACATCATTAATAAAGAGATAGTGAGAAATATATACCGTCCACACACATTAAAAAGAAAGGAAAGAGAAAGACGAGAGAAAAAGACAGACACAGTTGTACTAATATTCTAATGTGTTCAGTGGGTTTCAATGGGCCACATTATGCAGCTTAATCCACTGATGTATTCTGCACCTTCACCTGCTGCGGTGTGACAATAGCATCTTTTCTCCTCCAGCAGAAACCCTACAGCTCACACACTGAAAGCAGGCCCTCATGTACCAGTCAATGATGGGTGAAACACATCTTATTAGATCCACTGAGAGTGGAAGTCAGACTTTAAATGTACTGGCTGCACTGGGCTGCCCATTGTGTTCTTTTACCTATTATGGAGAATATCAAGATAAATGGCCAGCAGACTCTGCACCATTTAAAAGACTCGGTAGTTGAAATTAAACATTTCTATTACACATTAATGTAGTTCACTTGCGTTGATACATGTTGTGCTGAAAAGTCCATAGGCCTACAGTTCATGAAAGGAGATAGTGACATGCACAAATTCACTTTGGGGGTAAAAATCAGAGCAAACAATTCATGCTTGTATTTGAGGTTTCCTTCATTAACACACAGAGACCAGAAGAAAAAGGAGCACTGTACATACGCAGAGTAATTGGAGGCTGGTTATAGGTCAGTACATTCAGTGCATGGTCTGTGGTGGACGATCAAATCTGCCTGAGCAGCTGTGAGACCAAGGCAATCAGATCACAGCACCAAACAAAGACAGACTGTCAGCTGTAGCCAGGCATTTTCCTAAGGAGTTGGTGGAGAACAAAACTGAGCCAAAAGTGAATATTGGACTTCAGTTCACCATGATGCTCAGGTTTCTCTGTGTTTACTAAATGTGTAAGTTGTTTGCTAACACATTAGCTATAACAGCTTGATGAGCCTACAGTACACTGTGTTTCTGCACCTTTTAAAGGGAAGGAGGTCATGCCTTCATTCATTTTATGCTCTTGGGTTGAAAATGGTATCGCCAAAGAAAAATAATAGGGAAATATTAAACCAATCATTCAAACTTTTTCCATTTGCAATAAGAAAAGTGGACTCCACTTGAGTTCACCTAAAGTAAGGATCAGAGGATGACAGCCAGGCAATGGCAACTCCTCCTGCTGTGCCCTGATGGTTTCGAAACAAGCCCACAGGAACAGAGCTGGGCTTTGAACCATAGGGTGTAAAAATAATTGGTATCGTAGGTAAGGTAAAGGTATCGTGATGCAGTGGCGGCTCCTGCCAAATTTCTCAGGGGGGGCAATTGTTGTGATGATGGCTGAGGTGACCCGTTCAATGGGTAAATTTGAATTAATTTGGCTCTGCAATGACTGAATAATCCACTGTGGTCATCAACAGACTAATTTTCATCAGTTTGCCCACACAAATACCTTTGAATGTAAACAGAGACCTGTTTTACCATTAATCAAATAAAACTGAGTAAGGTATTCACTGAGTCACTGTCAGTCTTAATCAGAAAACATTTTATTATAAGTGGAAAGTGGAAATTAATTTTGTGTTCTGATTAAAGAAATAAATGCAGGCATAACCTACAACTTAATACAATGCACATCACATAGTATCACTGCTCTTTGACCTGACCTGAATGTTTTTTGTTGTTGTTTTTCAGTTTCAGTTATATGTATATTGGGGGGCATTTTGGGCACTGGACACACACACACACACACACACACACACACATGTTCCCCTCAATGTATATGGCGACTACAGCCCTGTCAGGCATGCATAATTAGGCTACAGTTGTCTGGGTGCACAAAGGTGAAGTGGCTGGTCTTGTCATACACGATGGAGTGTCAGCTGGACAATATGGAGATATTTGCATCTTGAAAGCTGGACTACAAATGTGGATACACAGGGAGAAACACACGCAAGCCTAAGACGTGGTAAGATACGATATTCCTCACTATATGAAGTGACTGATAACAATATCTGTATAATGGATTGTAAAGAAATTCGTCAGGTTTTCATTTTGTAGACAATTGATCTGTATGTATAGCGTGATGGGATGACAGCACAATGATGTGTGTGGTATCATTGGAAAGCTCTGCTCCTCCGCTTTCATGTGATATGCGTGGCATTTCTGTGCGACCCTGCATTCACGAGTAATCCATCCAAGAATAATGTGTGTGCAAAGCTGTATGAAAGCTTTGTTGTACATCATTTAAGTGTAACTTTATCATTTTTTTCCGCTGTGAAAACATTGGACTACCGACAAGTGTCTGACAAAGCTGCAGTTGCGCTGTTTCACGTGATATGCGTGGCTTCTCACTAACGGTCGCGGAGAAAATCCATAGAGAGGAACGAACAGGTGTGAATTTGGATGCACTATGCGTCGTTCCTTTTTAACCTAGGCTATATGGTTAAAAAACCTCTTGGATCATCCATGTTGATCTTGGACGTGACCGCTGCGCAGTGGCGCTGCCTCATGTGATGTCGGAATAATCGGAAAAATGAGTTTCCGACCGTAAAGCAATATTTCAGTGGAAACGGTTGACGACGTGTTTTTCAAACATTTTGAGTGATAAAATACAACACATCTTCTTTGTAATGTCCATGATGTCTCCACATTACCACCTAAACGCTCATGAACACACAATGAAGTAAGAACGACTTCCCAACATAGGAAATCGGACCATCAGAGGAGCACATGAATGATACTCGGTGGTTTATGTATGACGAAAACACGTTGGGGCAAGCCCTCCCAGAACCCATAGAGATTGCATTGGAGTGCCTGCATTTAGAAAAAAAAGCATTTTACATGGAAGTCTATGAGAGTGAGTCAGGGCGATTTCAAGCCAGGCTGATATTGCCCCAAAAGGCCGGAACGTGACTTCACACTGCATCTGATTGGATATTCAGAGGCAGGACAAGCTGTTTCAAGTGAAAATTATCAGAATAATTAATATATTGTCTGTATATATGACAATAATGATGATGATAATCACATTTATTATCATCTTTCTTTTCTTTTGTGGCTCGAGGAGGGGCGGCGCCCTATCGCCCTCTATTGGCCAGCCGCCCCTGTCGTGATGTCACCCACTGCTTTGTGGATTCAGGTTTTGAAGCCTTGAGTCCTGCATTTCAACCGTCGCCATGTTGATAACTAAATATGGGGAAGTAACCATATATAGGCAAGAAGGTGGAGCTGTGGAGGAGTGAGGGGTGGATCTGACTGAGAAGTCAAGGACACTACCGGCACACAGCCTGTCATTCAAAGCATCCCACCCTTAATTCTTCATAATTTTAAACCTTAATAAAATGTAAACAGTTGACTTTTATGAAACTTTAACCCCCATACAGTTGTCTTGAATGAGGAAATTAGCTGTAGAGACCAAAACTGTTTTTGTACCAGGCTGTAAACATGTTTATTTCTGCTGTAAAGTTGGGCATCTTAACATGGGGGTCTATAGGGATGGACTCAATTCTGGAGCCAGCCTCAAGTGCCCATTAAAAGAACTGCACTTTTTGGCACTTCCATGTTGGCTTCATCCTTCAGCCCCAGAGGTTGCTGCTTGCTCTGAACCCAATTTGACATAGTGGACAAACTGTGTAACTACAACTTCTGGGTCTGTTAAGTTGATTTTCAGGGGGAAGTCATATCCTGTCTCTGTGTCACTTGTCTATAATTGGTCAAGAGGTATATGTTGTCCTACATATTGTCCTATTTCCTCAGTTTGTATATCAATGAGCCCATACACCTGCACTTATGTGCTCTTTAGTTGTCATAATGCAGAATGGTCTTTGGGCGTCTTTCTGTTATTTAAACCACAGTCACATAACAGTAACCAGAATGACCTAAATAAATCTATAACAGAGTGTCAAAATGTCCATTGTACGTTCAATGCAGGTTAAGAGCAACGGTGTAATATTGATCAATTAATTCTAAAATAGATCAATTATCCAGCCTGCATTAAGTCTGATGTATCAGACTAACACTTTTAGCAAAGGCTCATATCAAAGCCATTTCTTTTTAGTATTTTGGCACCTAAAGTGATCAAATGTTCACCTAGCTGAACATAAATAAAAGAAACATGAATTCCTAGAATGGCGACCGTGTGAAGCTTCTCCAGTCGACAGAGCAGATAGAAACAGCAACATTAACCAGTCTATTAATGCTAACAGTTAATTCAACTGAGAATCAAGGCAGATGAAGGAGATAGGCCCGCTCTGTGTGTGTGTGTGTGTGTGTGTGTGTGTGTGTGTGTGTGTGTGTGTGTGCACGCGCGCGCACGTGCGTGCATGCGTGCGTGTGTGCACATTGATGTAGCTCTGAGCCTGAGGGCTGCGGTGTTTGACCTGTGTTTGACACAGTTTAACCCCCTCCCTCCTCCTCTTCATCTTCCTCCTCTGTCTCCTCTCTTCCTTCTCTTCTCCATCTGTCATCCTCATCATCAGAAGCTGACAGGGAGCGGGGACAAACTGAAGGGTAAACACTCCTCACCAAACTTTTCTCAAAGATTGTAGTATTTGATATTAAATTCAGGAACGCAGATGATTATGTCCCCACTAACTCTAAAATACAGTGTGACTTTAACTGTGGAGTACAACAACTGACTTTGTACCATGTCTACTTCACAGCACATTTCACTTTGTTTACTGATCAAAAACTGTTGAGCCATGTGACCCAGAGAAGCAGTGAGCCATCCATTTTGATGAATTACATGTAAAATTAGATTCAATGTAGCGTGAGCCAAGCACAATCTGAGTATATTGAAATGTGAGTAGGAATATAAATGCACTGAATAAGAGTCATGGAGGACAGTGTTGGGGGTAACGCATTACAAAATTTTTAACACTAGTAGGGGATTTGTTAAGTTTTAACACTGACTACTTCGTTTCTCTGTTTCACTGTTGATTTTTCTCATCACGTGATTGATACAGTTTTAAAAACACACATCACTAAAACTGCATCTTTTGAGTATGGACCCTTCCCCAACTGTCGGCCTGTTGGCTCTGAGAAATCCATAGCATGATCCTTCATGGAGAACAGTAGCTTGGTTTCAGCAGTGACCCAGATTGTGTCAAAACATATCAAAATATGAACTGGTCTAAAACAAAAAGCAGCTAAATGAAGAGGATGAAGAAGTCTAATGCTCTGTTCACACTACAAGGAACACAACAAGTGACAAGTCATTTTTTAATGAAAGCCGGTGACAGGAAGCTACAAACTAACACCAAACACTTGTCGCTGTGGACATGCGTGACGCTCTACAAATCAAAGCTAAGTTTACCTCAACTTTTTTCAATGACGCAATAAAGCATCAACCTATTACATTTTTGTTTCTAGCTGTAGTACTGTGTTATTTAGCTTTGTTAGCTGTTGTTATGCTAGCTTTATGTAATGCTAACCTGGGCTAAGACATTATTCAAAAGCATAGCTATATTTTTTTACTAAATAAAAATGAGGAGGGAGCATGGTTTGGGCATCAGATCAGGATGTTTCCTGGGCAGATGGAACCTAACAGGTAAGATATCTTATGAATCGTGTGTATAACGTTCTGTATGATATCATAAAAACCGTAGTATGGGGACAAGTTGGTTAAACACACCAAACGGCAGCAGCTGATTAGCAGGAACCACCTGCTCTCACATTATTTCTCCATCCACACAAGCCAAGTACGAACACACACTTGGATTTTAATGTCAACTAAAGATATCTGATATACAGTTTTTAAATGTGGACCTCAGTGTCTGACATGACACACGTACACTCAATGTATATGACATATGACAGTGGAAGATTCGTATGAAAGAGTACAACTGTACAGTAACAAAAACTGTGTGTGTGTGTGTGTGTGATCACTCACATCATCACACATCAGCTCTTCTTTTCTCCCACTGAAGCCAGCTGAAAGACACAGACCTCCTCTGTCTCCTCTCGTCTTCTACTTCCCTCTTGTTTCTTCTTGTTTCCTAGTTTCCTCTCCTCTTATCTCCTCTCTTCCTTTGCTCCTCCCTCCTCTCTCCTATCTGTCTGTCTCGGTGAAAGGCCAGTGTGAGCACAAAGGCCTGCTGTGGTAGGTAGTTATAGAGCTCCATTGTCACACAGCCTTTCTCTATCTGCTCCATCTTAATAAGAGCAGTCATCATTTAGAGTCTAAGTCGCTCTCAGCCTCCTCGCTTTAATTATGACGTATCGATTGTCTCGTTAAGTCTAGTTTGGCTTAATGAAATCTATTGTTACCTCTAATTCTGTCTTCCATTGTCCCGCCCTGCAGCGCTGGCTGTGTGATGTGGACCTGGGCTCTCTTTGTGCTGTCTGATCTCACTCTGTGTATGTGCGTGTGTGCGTGTGTGTGTTCTCATGTCTGTTTCTATATGTTTGTGTCTCTAGGTGTGTTCTTTTTACACTGTGTGTACATCTTTGCTTCACTGCTTTAAACCTGCTTGCGTGCGTGCGTGTGTATGTGTGTGTGTATGTATGTATGTGTGTCTTTGCGTCGATGGGTCCCCGCTCTAAAAGGCGCTGCTGTCACCGTTTATCTGCTGCTTCCTGATTCCCTTCCATCGACTCTCAGCCAATCAATTCACTAAATGATGCAATTATACGCCCTCCCTCTCCCCCTCCACATTTAAAGTTGAGAGGTTTATTTTGGATCAATCCAGACCACTTTGTGTGCAAATTACACAATTGCATTGCCTTCAGATTCCTTAGGCAGCCCAATTGGAGCGAGCCCTGGGTGTGAATGCCTAATGAGAGACCCTGTCCTTCAAAAAGGCTCTGTCGAACACAGGCAGAGACAATTAGAGAGACGGCAGCAAAAAAAACCCCAGCTATTCCTGTTTCTTTACAGGCCTCAGCTCCTCCAGCTTCACCAAAATCCATTGGTTTATATGTTGCTTTAACATTGAAACCTGGTGTCATTTTGAGCCTGTTCATACGTCCACACTGAACAAAAGAGTCCTTAATGTGCTGTGAAGAGTCATTTGTAAGGTTCTCATCATCTCTAACAAGGACACACACTTACAACATTTCAAAGGTTTTGCTCTCATTGGCCATCAGAGTAGAAATCATTTGGAAACTCTGCCATCCAGACAAATCTGTGAGGTCATGTTTAATTTGCTCCAGCAGATGCATCTGTCCCCCCTCCTATTTGAACACATTTCTAGCCAATACCCTCTATGGGTATATTTGAGGTGATGACTGACAATTTGCAGAGCCTTTGCGCTTAATGCAAAATACAAAGTGATGTCATTTTTGGCTCACACACCCTTGCTCCAGGGAGAGTGCGGCATGTATAAACCTAGCTTGGTAACGAGGAGCACCATTGAGGCACCTTCATTAACACTCAAGATGGTTGAAGCTGATGTGAAACTTTCTGTTAAAGTACTACATTGAAATTCCGATGGGAAAATTGGCAACACTTGTTCACAGACATGCTGATGCTAAATCATCACAGCTCATCTCTACACCCAGTCTTTTATCATCTGTCGCTCAGTGCTACATCACTATTTCGTTGCTCTGATTGGTTGTAGGATGAGCCAATTACAGTGTGTATAGCCATTCCCATACACTCGGACATTCTCTGCCTGGACGTTCATTGAAATGCATTACAGAAAGTCAGTTTTGTTAGGTTTTATGAGCTTTTTCTGAGATTTGAAGTTTAAAAATGGTCAAACGGTGTGCATGGGGTACATGCAACTCTGACACAAGGTATCCTGAGAAGCTGGGCAACGAGGTGTATTTTTTACACTTTAAACCACATCTCAACAGAGAAAAGTGTCTCCTTTGGATAAAGTTGTGTGGTAACGTTAGACCACAACATAAACTCAACGTGAATAAGATTAACAATGATGTCTACATCTGTTCTAAGGTAAGACAACATTGTGTTTGAGGCAACATATTGTCACTTTGCTGGAAAGAAATATAAAGTTATCTTTAACATCTCTAGCTAACGTTAGCTAAAGTTAGCCTAACGTTAGCTCCTAGCTGCGTTGTTCATCATGTCACCTTGTTTGCTGGGAGTTCATTAGCCTATTGTGTTCTAGTTTTGTACTTTGGTGATCGTACATCATTGTTAGCTGTTGTCCAAAGGGCTCTAGTTAAGCTAACGTTAACTTCTGGAGCTTAGCTTCATTAACTTATCTGTAATCGCAGAGATAACAAAGGTTGGCAAACGTTATGCTGAATGATTCAGTGTAAATATGGTAGCACCAAACTAACGGAGAGACACTCTTGGTAAAGATGAGAAAAAGGCCGTTATCCTTTTCTCATATTCTGAGCCAAAAACCTTAACTTCAGTGGCACTTTCACTTTCACAAGTGCACACTGTGACCTGTAAATACTGACTTGTAATTTAAGCTTTTCATCGACCTTCTCAACAATAAAATGATGAATATATCCCTGCAATGCGTAGTTTAGGCCCTTTTGGTTACTTCTCAATGACATCCAATCGTTATGTCCCCAAAAAATCATCAGTAGCCTCCTGCGAAATGCCGTGTACTGTGACACCTGCCATAGCACCGGTCACTGAATGTTGATAATTTGTCCGAGTGAGTGGAGGGGGGTGTGGCTTAGCCATAGGTCAATTGCGTCCAAGGTATTTTGGTCTACAGCCGATGATAACACCACTTGGAAAGGGAAAATGAAGTGAGAGGTACCACACTAACTTGCATTTGCAAATTGGTCTTGTGATGCCAGGCTACCACCCAACCTCATCTGCTTATGTCACTACCAAGGAGTGGATGATGGTGGGAGTAGACAAAATGCCACTAAGCTTTGTTTAGAGACCCTAAGGCATCATTTGCACTTGTCATTTAATTTCATATCAAGATAAAATCCAGACTAGACGTAAAACAGTTGCATTTACACTCAGCCACATTTTTTGCACCTCATCAGATCATTAATCTGATTATAATCCATCTTGGTTTTATCGGTTAATTGTAAATCAGAGTCAGCCCTGCTCCATTTCAGAAGGAGGTGGTGATGCACCGGAAGCTGTTTGGTAACTTTCCAACCCTATACTCTTAGATATTATGTTTGTTTATTACTAAATTATTTTCATTATCATGTTGTGGTTACAATGTAAGTGCTACCAGGATTATGTTCAGAGTCAATGTTTTTTAAATTAAGGAGACACTACATTTATATGTGTATTGCACTAGATTGGCAGGACTCTGACACCATATTCCAGGGTTCTCGCTAGGCTCCTGTTTGCAGTTAAGTTTAGGCAAGAAAAGCAGCTTGATACCAAGATTACAAGATTGCCTAAAAAAACAGAAATACATTGCCAGTGAACATTTTGCTGATGCTTTTTGCAACCTGTCAGATACATTAATTAGCAGTCTGTCCTTATTATTTCAGTAGAGGACATGATTCACTCTGCATTATGTTTCCCTCAAACTTGGATTTTCTGTTTCAGTTTAGTGGTATAGAAACATAATTTTGAGGAGACAGGGCTGAACTGACAAAACTAAAATCTCTGCTAACACAAAGTCAGCTTAAACATTTAGTGAGTGGGAGAGGAGGGGTGAGTCAAACCTGCTGAGGGAGGTTAAACTGACTTGAGAAGCAAACAGGTGTATCATCATTTTTAACTGCCACGAGGCCAGGCTCCCATGTCATTGGAGATATTTTGAAATACATTCATGGAAACATAAAAAATAGACTAGTTTCAAACCAATTAAACTCATTACATCAAGATGCATTATTGGCCCTGTAAAACAGCCTATAACAAACCAGGCAAAAAATGAAATATTTAAACATGCTCAAAGATTGATCAAAAAGTAACACTTGATTTGGTCACATCTCTTTTCCTCCCTTCTAGCTGACTTGCCAGTATCTCAGCATTTATGGCCTGTGGGTTCACTGTAGCTCTGCAGATTATGAACCACCAACCCAATCGCTAGAATACATATTGGCAATGTTTTCTGCAAACCATGGCGATGTTTCATATGTAGCGGATATGTTGAAGATTTCCTTAACATTTCAATTTGTGGTGTAAGCCCCACGAGGGGGGCACAGAGCCACTGTAGGTGGGGTGTGGATGACCAAGGGAAAAATGTTGTGTGAACAAAGTTTAATGAATATCATTTATGTAGGGAAAATAAAAACAAACAAAAGAGTTGGCTGACGCTACAGTATAATATATTATCTGTAACCATTTATCCTGTTGACACTGGGTGAGAGGTGGGGTACACCCTGACAGGTTGCCAGTGATGTGTGGTTAGGTTTAGGAGCAAAAACTCCTTGGTTAGGATTAGAAAATCACAATGTTTGGGCTTAAAATACCTGGTTTGGTCGCTACAAACTTGGCTGGGCACATCCTGGGGTCTTGTTAAAAAACACAGCTTGTCTTCAGCTGTGGTCTGCTGCTGTCTGCTGCTTGGCAGTCAATGTCACTCCATCCCTCCCTCTTCTATGTCAGAACTAGCTCATACATATGAAACGCAAAAATATTACATATTTGTGGTTTGCAGAAATGTACAGTGCCAACATTTTATTCTGGTGACTGAGCTGGAATCACACAAAGCCTCGCTACAAGCACAAAACATGTTTTTGTTAGCCCTGTCTTTGTTGGTCTACATATCACCATCTCTTGCATAATATTTCTAGACGTTTCAGGGATTCAAACTTGCAACCTCTCCCCTCAGCAGGGTCTCCAACGTCTGAGCTTCTTCCTCCACAGTGAATGACACACAGAGTGACAGCTCAGCTGCACTGCTCGGGCTTTAAAGGAGTCATTCACCCAAATCCCTGTCTGACCCTGGCCTTTTGCTCTCTCTCTGCTGTGCTTAGTTCAGGTTCTAACACCAGTCAACTAGAAAACACTCTGATCCCTGGCCATGACCAGTCCCCTGTGTGTGTGAGTGAGTGTGTGTGCCTGTGTGAGCTGGACAAATCTACCAATCTATTCCCCAGCAGCAGTCCTGAGCAGTCAAACATGGCTGGCAGTGCTGGCTGACTGGAGGGATGATGGATGGAGGCTTGGTTAGCTCTGCATCATGTAGTGAACATCAAGAGTGCACATGGCAGCCAGAAACAGGCCTGTGGTTATACATCCACACGTTAGAATCCAGAGATCACCAAGAAAACCTGAGAGCGAGACCGAGGCAAAGCAGCAGCCTCCACTAACACACACTGAGAGTGAAGCAAGGAAGGTTGTATTGGTTAGCTCCCAGAGGGCAAAGGTATAGACTGGGCTTGTACTGGCCAAATCCCAGTGTGCACAAGTTTAAGCTGGGGTTTTTCTGGGCAGCTCCCAATAGGCAGCAGTATAGACTCAGGTTGTAGAGGGCAGCTCCCAGTAGACAAGGCTGCAGACTGGGATTGTGCTGGCCAATGTACACCGTCAGCATTTCATACCATTCTGTTTCATTCCTTATCATTTACAAAGGTTAGCTTAAATTAAATATGTCAGGTTCCTTATTTAATCTCTTTCATTGGTTTAACTCATTTGGCTGTAGTTATTTTGTGCATCTTTGTTTCTGAATGTAAAAGTCACTTTTATTTTCTGTACAGATAATGTTAGGTTCCTGACAGTTCGAGCATTTCCAAGGCACAGATGGATATGAAACTTCATAAATAGGTACAAAGTGAAATATTAACAGCATATTTCTGTACATAAAAAATGAAATTTAAATCTAAAAAAGTGCAAAATGTGGTTAAAAGTACAATATGTAATATTTTGCTGCTAGGGGTCTCTCAATCAAAGCAATAACCAAAGACAGAGCAATTGTGTCAACGTTAGGATTCCTTTGTGTTCATTGTTCAGGAGGTTTTTACTAGAAGCTGAATTATCCACAGAGGTCTTTTCTTCTCCAAAACATATGGACCCACCGACCCAGTGATTTAAACAGGAAAAATGCTAAATAAAGCAGTGTCATATTAAAAATCAGTGTTTCTCCAATGCTGTTCAGCTTGTTGTAGAGGGGCTGCTAGCCCAGCTCCTGTTAATGTGTGCTCACCTTTTTTTACTGTTAACTTAAGATCCAGACGTTTAGGAAGTTTTTACCATGAGCAGAATTATCCGCAGAGGCCTCTTCCTCTCCAAAACACACAAAACCAGTGATTTAAACCACTAAAAACACTGAATTAAATAGTTTCACATTAAAGCAGCTCTTACCTTTCTTGCATTTCACACAGCAGTTAGAAAAAATTTGAACATCCTCAAGTCCCGCCTCCCTCCAAAGGCCTACTCCTCCCTCCTCCATTACGTCCTCATTACGTCTATGATAGACGTAGGCGTTGGCAAGGTAACGTTAGATACATGGAAGAGGAGAGCGAGTGTAATGTTACAACCAAGACAGTCAAACCCAACCCCAGAGTTTCAAAACTCGACCGGAGTCAGTGATGACTGATGAGTTATAGAATAAGGTTACAGTGCTAACGTTAGATAGTAGCGCTAACGTTACTAGTAAGTGGAAATGCACAAGGAAGATAATGTTAATGTTTCAGAGGCTACGCTACAGTAGGCTAACGTTAACCATTAGCAACTGGATGCTGTGTTGTCATATACAACATTATGAACTGAACTGAACTGAACTTCTTTATTTGTCATTTTTATGGGCAGCACAAAAATGAAATGACATTTTGCATACCCCAAGCAAAAAGAAACAAAACATTTAAAAACAACATACACAAGCGGTTAAATCAGTAGGAGGCCTCCGCGTGGGGAAGGCAGACAGGACAGAAGAAAACTCCGACCAATCATTGCATTCGGACAAAGATCCACAAATCACACATCAGATGACTAAGGTTTCACATCTGGTTAGATTATATAGCAAAAAATGAGGACGATCTAAATAGTGTATAATTGTAAAAATGTGGCTTAAAACTGAATAAAAGGTTAATTTATGACAGCTTCTGGCAGACAGCCCTAACCCTGACGCATGCACAAAAGGGATATGATGCCACTGCCAGGCCACAGCCACTAAATGACATGGACTGTGTTCTGAATTTAAAAAATAAAGATTTCTCTGTTCTAACATTAGTGTTGAAAATGTAAGTACACACTACACAACTTAACAAAGTATACAACATTGGTCCAGTCATTTGTAGACATTTTAACGGAGAAAAGTTACACATCATATCATTCACAGGGCTGATAGGTGTTGTTTTACTTGTCTTTTTAAAAGCTTGTTTTATTTTGTGCTTTAGCAATCTGAGCTAGAAGTGAGTGGACTATCCCCTGCAACATGCTAATGTTGTGAAAACTACATTTACATTTAACTCTATGAACAGGAAGTGTCATGTTGCCGTGGATTCAGGAACTTATGGTGCAAGCTGCAACTTGAACTCAACTTTTTAGCCTATATTTCTCTACAATTTGGTGAATTGGCACCATTAAAAATACCCTGGATTAGCTGTTAGCAGTTCATATTTGCAGTGTACCCATGTATGTGCAGACAGCTCTCACTGGATTACTTTGATACTAAAAACATGATGATTCTCAGGCAGTGTCTATTTTCTATGATTTCTAAATGGATTTATGGATGTCTGTTTTCAACTGACAAATCAGAGGTAATAAGTGTAAGTCAAGCTGAACGTAAAAATCTGTGTATCATGTCTGTGTGTTCACATATGACTGACTTATGCAGGTTTTTAAAGTTCCTTATTGCGTCCATGAGCAGTCACAGCCACTGTTCATGTTGGATAGAATAATAATCAAGACGTGTCTGTTTAGACTTTCTTTTATTTCCTTCTGTCACTTCATTTACAACTTCTCTGTTCTTTCCTTCTCTTTCCTCAGAGGTACAACAGCTTCCATATACAACAGAAATGCCCTTGAATAAAGAGAGTGAAGTGGAGGAGAGGAAAAAAAGCAAAGCAAAGGTGGGTTCAAAGTAAAGTGTAGATGAGGAAAGAGGAGACGGAGGGATGGGCATACTGTACAAAGAAAAGAACTGTGAGAGAAAGGAGGAATGGAGAGAGGAGGAGAAGGAGACAGAGGGGGGAAACACGCGAAGCCCCGAGCCCGCTCCGTGTTGGGAGAGGAGGGGGAGGAGGAGGCCCAGTAAATCAGCCAGCCTCTTGTCAACACCTCCCACCAGCTCCCCCCCAGGGGCTTCTGAAGCCACTGAGCTGAGAATAACAAATGGCCGTCATTGGCCAGGCAAAAAGCTGTGATTATAATTATCACATCCCACACTGACCTTGCATAAACCTTAATCCTTCTCCAATGGAGCATTTAAATAGGCTGCCAACGGCGACAGAGATGAGGAGCGAGGGAGGGAGGGGAGGGAGGGAGGAAGGGAGGGAGGTGATGTGAAGAGGCTGGAGAAGGAGGAATGTGGGGAAGAGAGGAAAGGGAGGAGAGACAAATGTAAAGATGAGGAAGTGGAAAAGGAAAGGAGCTAGGAGGGTAGAAGAAGAGCGAATCAAGCTCTGGAGAAGAAGAGGAGGTAAAACCGAGAAAGCAGGAGGAGAAGAAAGAAGGAGGCGAAGCAGGGAGGTGTGTGACGAGTGTAGTGATTGTAGTGGTTCAGCTGCACACCTGGAGGTTCAGCAGTTCAACACGAGGAGTAATGAGCAGGTGAGACTGAGACTCAGTGAGTGCAGGGAGAGAATGGAGCAGAACTTTAGTCTAAGCAATCACATGCTGGATGTCAGGTGATTCTATACAACTTTATTAATAACAGACGGGTGACAACTGAAAGGAAAACTGAAGGAAAAGCTTGAAAAATGAGTAAAGTGAAAGTCAGATTAGAGTCACCAGATCTCTCCTGCACCTCACCTGAACACCTGCCTCTCCAGCACCATCATCAAAACACCAAATGAGGGAATATGTTCTGGAAAGATGCTGTTCATCCCTTCAGGAGAGCTCCTCACACTGTGAAACACCTTACTAACACATACTAACACACCTTGTTTTTTTACAGTCACCCTGTAAAGTAATGGCTTCGAAATTAACTAACAACCCCTGTAAACTGTTCATAACTGAAATAAAATAGCACACAATTAGTTTGAAAGTGAATTTTCTTGAGAAAAAAAAATGAATACACAAATAATTAAATTCAAAAACAAATGTTATGTAAAAGTAATGTAATGTACTGTAAGTTAAAAACAAAGTGTACTGACACAGTGAGGTCAAAGGTTTAGCACGAGTGTCTCAGCTCCAAGTTGGGCCTTTTGATGAAATGGCTTTATTACTATTATTTTTAAGGAATCAGAAGTAATAATTCATCTCTGAATTTTTCAGTATTGATGCAATATTTAATGCTGATTATCCATACAGTTATAAAATAAAATAAAAATGAGATGATAAAAATGCATGGCACCTTAAAGAAGTGATGTTCGGTGTTTAGTTGTTGTTTATGCAATATAAAACATTAATTTTTGCAGAAAACTGTGACACAGAAAAATGAATCCCATTCCCCTTCATGTGAATTCATTTTTTTTCTTCTACCAAAATTCGTTGAATTTCACAAAAGATTTTTCACACGGTGTTTTGGAAGTGAAGGAACACTGTAACTCTAAATGAACTGAAATCAAAAAGAACTTGCTGGTTTTAACAGATAGTATATTTGAAATGATTTTAGACAGGGTTAAGACACACATGTCCCCAGATGGACTCTGCATGTCTCCCCCTGTCTCTCAGTGTCTCTCTTCTCTTTCTGTTAAATAAACGCCCCATGCCAAACTAACATATCTTGGAACAAACTGTGTGGCATCTTTTGAAAAAAGAAAATCAAAACATGTTTTGCAAGTAGTACATGAGCCTGACTCTTCCTTTTTTAATATTATTTTTTATATATTTTAGCCTGTTGGAAAACAGAGGCAAACAGGAAACAAGGGTATGACATGAAACACATGTCACTGGCCAGTCAGACTGTGGACGTTGCTGTTTTATATGCACCTTAACCATTTAGCTGTGTTGGTGTCCTGAGATTTATTATTCAAAAGAATGTGGGTCCCCGCAGGTATCCTAGGCGGCATAGGAATATATAAAACTGTCCCAGGACTCTTGGAGACCTTTATAAGATCATCATCAGCAGAAACAATAGAAATATCTGAAACAATCTAACCTATAAAGAGAGAGAAAGACATGAAATATAATCTCAAACAGCTCTGACAGCAGAGGTGAACAGTGGTGAGGCTTTTTTTAGGATGGAAACTACAAACAAAATAAAAGTCAAACCTACTTGTTAATTATTGTACAGCTGTCAGTACAATGAGAATAATATTGGATTGTTTTCTGTGGGCGAGGAAGAATTAGTCCTCCTCCTCTAGTGCAATAAGCTTATCTACAGGACATACTGTACCTGAGTGTTACCTCTCCTCAGCACTAGATGGGGTAAAACTGAAGTTCCATCACTGCAGTCATATTACTGTAACCCAGTGGACACAGCTCAGCAATGTCACAGCAACACAGGTGTTATAATGTCCAACAGATTTTCAGGATTTACTGCTGAAGTTCAAGTTTAGGGTAGCAGTCAAATATAAAAACAGAAACTTGTGATGAAAGCATAATTTCTTCAGGATCAGGACACAAAACAACAAAACAAAAAGTGCATGGGAGCATAACTAACTTGAGAAAAAAAAAGAAAATAAATAAAAATTCTGTGGCTACAAATCAGAGACTTTATTTTGCTGTTTGTTTTTTAATACCTGTATGAAAAGTTTCTGTCCTCCAGTGTCCCCTCACTGTCTGTAACATGCTTCTTCAGCCCCCTTTTTATTTAATATTTTTGGCCTAAAAGTCAAACATATTGACTCAAAAAATACCATATGCCACATCATTATTACACAGTGTTTGCTAAAAACCCAAATGACCAGATCAAATACAGAGGACATCACTCCAGTATTATATCTATGGCCCCACTGCTCTTTACACACAACCTACAGAGTAACTGTTCACAGATATAAACTGTTGTTAGGATGTTATTTTTGGGATTTGCTTCCATTGGTGATGAAACATTGTACCCATCAAGATAATTGCTGTAATCTGGGAACATGATAACATCACTGAATAGAAATCAGTGAAACCCAGGGGCCTTAATATAGACAATGCAGGCAATGTGGTTGCACTGGGGCCCCTGGGGTGGAGGGGCCTATAGAGAGAGCAGGCCCTTGCAAGTGATTCAGATTGCCACCTTTGAAATATATCTGTGTTGAAAGATAAATTATTAAAAAATGGTGCCATTTGCTATAAACGTCCTCATGTTTTTCTTTTTTTATTTTTTGAAATAGTCAGTATTTCACTTAAATTATTAATTTCTTACTTTCTTTGACATGTTTGTCAGATATGCAATGATGGATGCTGGGTAGTATGTATGCTGATGTTGTCCTATGTCAGGTCTCTATTTGTGTCAAGACAATACGTGCACGATAGCGTGCACTAGGGCCCATCATAATAGTGTGCAATGGGGCCCGTCACTTCCTTATGCCACTGGTGAAGCCCCTAGAAATGAAAGTCATAATGAGTCAGAATTATACTTACGTTACAACACTACACATAGCCTTGTTACTCCTAAAATACTTCCATAGTGCACTGTGTGTTTCTAACACTGATCCATGCACCAGGTTATCTATACAATGCTGATATTACATAGACAAAAACTGCGAGACACACACAGGCCTGACAGCACACGTCTGTATTGCAGTCAGTTCATTAATTAACAAGGTGTCATTTTAAAAACACACACAGTTCTATAAGGTACTATTGTGTCACTTTTACACCCATCATACACACAACATGTGAAAAAAGCTGTAATGATGTGATGAATAAAAGACTGAAAGAACAACATCTCCAGCGCAGCCACCCTGCTCTCTCTCTCTCTCTCTCTCTCCCTCTCTTTCCATCTGGGTGCATGCAAGAGAGGGCGAGCCTCAGGGAGGTCAGAGGTCAAGTGGTTTGACCCTGAGGTCAATTGAGTGGCGCTGCCCTCACTCCTACAACATTTTACACACACTCACACAAACACACAGACACACACATCACCTTAATAGGATATGAAGAGCTGAAAATGTGTTGAAAATACTGCTGGGGTCTGATCGCTGTGCTGCTCGCTGTGAACATGTCTCTATCCGCCACTGACACCTTCTCTTTACCCTTCATCACAGCATTAATCATCACATCATTAAGTAGTGTTTTATTTCATCCCCATATATAAACACTTTATTTCATCCTCATATATAAGCCACTTAATAAATATTTCACAACACACTATGATGTAGTTGGAATGGTCATTTAAAGTGTTTGTTGTAATGTATTTGTCAGCAGTTATGTAAAGCATCCATAACTCCATTAAAGCAAATACTGAATGATTGACAAAATAATACGACACAGTTGTTATCTATTGCAGTATGTATTGAGTTTATTAGGCCTAATTATATTTATTAATTCTATTGTTTATGAAATACTTTGTGCTCTCCATAACGATGGAGCAAACTCCATCTACTGATGAAGGCAATGAGATGCATCTGAAAGCTCCAGAGGAAATCTAATGAGTATTTATCAGAAATGATTCTTCGTGTCTAAAAGGTTGGCACAGGGTGCCACTGCCCCTTACACCCATATTAGGAACTAAAAGTCATTACATGTCAGCATCCGCCGCTTTTATTTTGACCATTGTTCTTTTAAGGAGTCTCTTGTGACACATGGACCCTCATGGAAGTGATACACAAAATGTGTGGAATATTCTTTTTACTAGGCGGCACGGTGGTGTGGTGGTTAGCACTGTCGCCTCACAGCAAGAGGTTTGCCGGTTCGATCCCGGGCGTGGGAGCCCTTCTGTGCGGAGTTTGCATTCTCCCTGTGTCAGTGTGGGTTCTCTCCGGGCACTCCGGCTTCCTCCCACAGTCCAAAGACATGCAGATTGGGGATATTGGGTTAATTGATGACTCTAACTTGTCCATAGGTGTGAATGTGAGCATGAATGGTTGTCTGTCTCTATGTGTCAGCCCTGTGATAGTCTGGCGACCTGTCCAGGGTGTACCCTGCCTCTCGCCCAATGTCAGCTGGGATAGGCTCCAGCCCCCCCGCGACCCTCAAGAGGATGAAGCGGTTAGAAGATGAATATCCTTTTTACTGTTTATAGGCCTACACCAGATATCAGAGCCAAGCCGTTGTTTCACAAGTCACAAGTAAAGCCGGATTTACAGTTGGGCGCAGACTCTATGCACATAGCCTATGCTGTTGTGTGCATTTTTACTTGTGTGGTGGTGTGTCTGTGTCACTCTGCAGTCACACCTCCAAAATGCTAGTCAGTGGCAGAGGTTTCTGCCAAGTGCTGTTAAGTTTAGTTAATTCAAAACACACATTGAACACACATTAAACGTGGCTTAATAGAGACAGTTTCAAACACAAGTACACAAATTGGCTTCACTATAACTCGCAGCATTCACAGACAAACACTTATCTTTATCTGGACACATTTCCCCACAAATACAACATGCTAACGTTATTAACAGAGGCCTATGGCATTTTACATTGTATAAATTAGCCTAGCAACTAGCAATCTTTTCCTCTTCTTATATAAAACCAGGGACAACAGCAACATTTAACAAAGGTAACGGCACACAATTTGGCTCGATTACAACTCACAGGATTCACTGACAAAACAACTGTCCTACTAAACACATTTTCCAAACAAATACAAAATGCTAACGTTATTAGCGCCAGCCTATGGCATTTTACATTGTATAAATTAGCCTATTTAATAATTTGTCTTTATTTGCTAAACAAGTTAGTTTGAACAAGTGTGACTGAACTTTAAAAAAAAAAATTGCACGTTCATGGTAGCACTATTAACCAATTCCACAACATAGTTAATTTTGTATCCTGTCTTGTTGTATAACGTAAATGTAAATGTAAATGTTGTAAAATAGTAAATCAAGTACTTTTATGTCGTTAGGGTTAAAGTTATGTCAACATCGCCAACATACTTTTAAATCTTTGGGTTTGGGGAAAGTTATCAAGTATTTTCAAGTCAAAAGGCTCAAGTCCAAGTGAGGTCATGAGTCATTGGTGTTGAAATCCAAGTCGAGTCATCAAATTTGTGAGTCAAGTCTAACACAAGTCCAAGTATTGTGACTGGAGTCGACACCTCTGCCAGATACAAATGTTTCAAAGGTGGAGTTAAAATTGTTGACAAATTATCTAATACACTAAAATGTCCTTATATCTGCTCACAACTTCATTATAGTCTGTCATAAACATTTTATTACCCTTTATTACACGGCTCTATTAAATGCTGTATTCTGATTGGTCAGTTGCGGCATTCAGAGGTCTGCTATTACTGTGTAATGACCGTTGCTATGTAGCCCAGCGTATACTGGGAAAATAACTCCCGACAGGGGAATAGAACCCCGACGCGCAACACATACAAGGCAGATATATATATCTATATGCAGTGCATACAAGGCAGAAACATACAATTTAAAAAATAGGAAAATATTTTATTGTGTTTATGCCTCTGTACATTTTGGTTCAGTGTCACTTTGCAGGTTGTTCTTAATGTTTCAGATGTTTTCCTACTAACACCAATGCACCCAAATTCGTGCATATCCCACATATTTTGAAAGGCTGTGATCATGTGACCAATGTGCTGATGGCAGTAAACAAGGAAAAAAGTTGTGAACGCTTGTAAGAAGGCAAGTTGGGGTGGTGGAAGGGTCACAAAAAACTGGACTTTCGCCCAGGAGTTACGTGTTTGGATCTGTGTGGACTTTGAGTCACTTTAAGGAACATCCTCACCATGTGTCTTTCCCTAAACTTAACCAGAGACTTTTATTGCATTAACCTAACCTCCGCAACTCGATAGTAATTACGTAACTGTATGTTAAGGATGTCACGTTATTTGTGGAGCACAAATTCGTAGAATATCATACGAACTGTTGTGCAGATTTGATTGTAGACTCCAGAACAAGGATAATTGCTGTAGCCAAAATGAGTCAATAACAGGAATCCTTTCACTTTTTATGCAAACTGGGCTTAGGCACAAAAAGCATGGGTTTTTGTTAAGTGTTAAGTGTGTCTTATTAATGCTAAATGGGGAGGGTTGGGCCCATGTCATTGGTTCGACAGCCCATTGGTTCGACATCCCATTAGTCCGACTGTCCGCGGTGCTGAACAGCTCGCGGCGGGCGTATGGTGCGCCGCGACCGGCTTGAGGCGGAGCAGGCTCACGGCTTATGTGTTTGTCACTTTCTTTTTCATTTTAACCCACACCATGATCTTTTCCTGACCCTAACCAAGTGGTTTTGGTGCCTAAACCTAACCAGACCTTAACCACAGGGCATCATGATGATTTCGGAACGGACTTTGGAACAATGGGTTTAATATGGTCGGAACAATGGGATGTCGAACCGATGGGCTGTCGAACCAATGGGCAGTTCCTGGGAGGGTTAAAGTTAGGTTTTACTGAATATTATGATAATAAATGCTTATTTATTAGTTCTATTATTATTATTGTAATAATAATAATTATTATTATTATTATTGTTATTATTATTATTGATAGTAGCAGTGTGTTGTAAAGAGATTAGTCATCTGACCTTCCAATGAATGTGTATGTTTATTGAAGTGATTCAATGGAATAAACTATAAAGTGGATTTATTGTTGTGCTTCAATAGAAGAAGGGAATTACAGTCACAGTCTGATAGTATAAGGAGGCCTGGGTTGAATTAACTAACTGTTTGCACTGCTTTACATTACACACACACACACACACATACACACACATGTACACAGTGGACATCCTGCATTCTGTGAGCACATACACACATGCACACAGTACTTACACATAAACATGCACACATTATTCTCTCCACACAGGGACACACACACACACTTATACACACAGATATGAGTGCTCGTGGACACAGCGCAGGCCACCAGTGCTGTGCTCCCAATCCATAAATCATAATGTTTCAGCAAAAGCAGAATTTCATTTCCCTGCCGGCGTCTTATCAGGCTGAGGAGGGATATACAGCCCATCACCGTGCTCGTTTATTATCTCTGTGAATAGGCTGTGGCAGGGATAGGGCTATAACCTGGCGAGAGCAGGTATGGGACTGGATTAGACTATTAACTGGAATAGCATATCAGGGCTAAGTCTATTACCTAAAGCACCAGTATCATGCTCCCCTCCAGATATTCACTATCCAGATGTAGCCATGGCCACGCTGGGAAGTCCCTTTCATTTGTTCCATTATTATCTGTTCTCTCTCTCTCTCTCTCTATTGATTTGCACAGTTGAGTGAATTGTCCCTGCAAAGCCATGCTGGCCCTGACCTGAAGCTTCGCCTTGTTAAAAGGCTACAGTATCGGCTTGTCAGGCTTCGCCACACTGGCTCATACCAATACCTGCTGTAAACAGCCACATATTCCTTGCGGGGGGGGGGGGGTTCCTGTTCCCCTGCAAAAACACAAGGGGCTAGGAAGGGTACAGTCATTGCCTGCCTTTTTAATGCAAATTATGATGAGTTTAACTGAATGAAAAGGATCAAAACAACTTAACTTGATTTAGAATGCAACGAACGCTATGGATTCATAAGCATAAAAAGATTAACAGGGCCTGAGCAGGGCTTATCTGGGGCCCAGGGCAGATTCTTGCCCTGGGGTCGGCTGTGTTACACAATAACATGCATTAGAAAATACAACACACTATAAAACATATAGACTTTAACAAGTTAGTAAGGCTGTAACACCACTTATCACCTACTTCCAACAAAGTCTTGATGCCGCTCCCATGTTACGCTGATGCCTGTTACTTACCAGATTTACTCACCTGGACAAAAACAAGACAGCAGTTATTTCAGTCGTGGACCTAACAGAATACAAAACAGCTTTAGTCCACTAGACCTTTGTATGCTCTCATCAGCTGTGTAACGTAAGTTACGTTAGGAGGTCTGGAGGACGAGGTCATTTGTAATGATGATTATGTCCACACCAGGCATATCAGTCAAGTTGTGGGAAAAGTCAAATTTCTTTGTTTTGTATGGGTCACATCCAACATGAATTTAAATTTTCTGACAATACCTGCAGCCTGCAGGTTCATCCAGTCCTTTAAGTGGTTACATTCCTTTATACCCAGTTCACGCAGTATGGATTTATCACTTCCTGCCCTCCATCTGAATTTTAGCATCATTATAGTCATGTCATTGCAAACAAGTACTATAACATGTATTTAACAGTACAACACAGTGGTTTTAGCAAGTGCAAGACACCATCGTCTCGCCCTGAAATAGAAAGTCAGAACACAAGAAGATAATGGTTTAACAACATGGAGGTAAATATGAGATACGATGGGGTTCGAGAAGAGACTGAAAGTGTGCAACAATTTCCCGATTTGTATGACTCATTACACTGAGACAGACTTCAGATACAGGGACACGGAGGTAAAGACAGCAGGCTTTAGTCCCAACTTACAGACCCTGGAAACACTTGTGCTCTTAGACAGACCAACTGGTTCTCATTGCCAGGCTGTCAAATACAAATGCTTTTTCACACCTCTTGGCATCTGGTATTGAGATGCACCAGGCTTTGAATTAACTTCAACGTTAACGTCAACCCAACCATTTGCAACAATGTTAGATGCTCAGAGCAACTGATGTGTAAAGAGCGAGAAAGTCTGCCTCGGAAGGAGGTCAAAGAATAGCAGGACTTTCACCCTGGAGGCCACTGTTTGTGTCCTGTATGAAACCAAAAGTAAACTTTGAGTTATTTTAATTAATTAAGTCACCTGACTACGTAGTCATAAAACGTAGTTAACTTATAAACATCAGTTAGGTTACATAGCAAGCCCTTTTTTAAACCCAAACCATTGACTTTTGTTGTTGTTGACACTGTATGCATGTAGAAACTGACACTTCAAAAACCAACTCTAGGGGTACCTAGAACATGACAGTTTGAAGCGTAGGGCCACTGGCAAGCTGCCATATTTGATGAGGTGGGAGTAAAAGCTATTGGATGTACTGAGGCCTTAAGCCACAGTGGTTGCCACTTTTTTTGGCCTAGCTAGCTCCACTCAAGCCTGCTAGATGAGCAGTAGCCCAAAATCTCAATGATCCAAACATCCTCTTTTTTGCCACTCTTCATGGGTACTGACACGTTTTGTATTTCAACTGAGAGTAATAAATAATAGAATAAGAATGATTCATTGTGTTGAACTAAATAAATCATTGCATTGTATTGCATTTAAACTCTTAAAATCCACTGCAGCTAAACAAAATCAATAAAGTAGCAGCCTATAAATAATTATTATTGTTATCCAGTTTGACCAGATTCTAGCCAAATGTGTGTCATCATCTGTCTGCTCAACAAAATAAACGTTCAGCAGGTAAAATCTACAAATCGATTCTTTAAATGGTTTCGAGATGTGCAGCCCACCAGCAGTACACTCTCTGAGATGATATTATACGCTAAAAATGAATTGATTACAACAATTTGTTAATCTTTTCCAGATTTCACCACCTGCTGAGTTTGACATTAGTTAGACATCAGTGTGCTGAGATGGAAGTCAGCAGGCAGCTAATGGGACATTTTCACAGAGCAGGTCACACTTTCCTTCTAATAATTTGATCCTTGTTATTTTCACAATTTTTATTACAATTAAATCCGAAACCTAAGAAAATATGTATCTAACTGCGCATCTCTATCTCTCTCTACAACACATGTGTAAGGTACATTTTTAATACTTTTGATTTCATCTCTGTCCACCTTACAACTATCCTTTGATGTGAAATCCATATCATGCTGTAGGAGATTCAGCAGTAAAAAGATACAACTTCAGCTTATTGTGACACTACATTTTGTCTTGTGGATTTAACACTAAAAAAGCAGGTGGGTTTTATGTGTGAGAGTAAATCATAATCTGCTGTTTCCTGAAAGTAGCAATATCATACTGGAAAAGTAGCTGGATTAAGAAAAAAAGTGAGGGGTGCCCAGAAGCTGAGATGTTTTATAAATAAAAAAAGATCATTTTTTTCACCACTAAAAAGGTATTTCCATTGGGGAACAACAGCCGTGTACTGCTGGTGTGTTGTTGTTATTGTGTGGTTGCCAAGTTTGGTACCTGTCCTCCCCATCTATACGTGGCATTATATTGGAGTTCACCAGTGTACTATTTGGTAGCAACTGACACTGTTGTTACTGTAATTTAATTGGTGTGATAACTGCATGGGCAGGCACAAGAAATAACAGGTAGTATTTGAACCAAGCCCCTTGTAACAGCGTTGAGTTGTGAGGCTAAACTGGTGTAGTGGCCACATTCTGTATTGCAGTATCAAGTCACTGGCCCACTCCCCTGTGGACCAAAAAGCATTTTCCCCATAGACCAAGGAGACAATTGTTAAATTGTTGACAGGACACCTCTAACTGCAAGCAGGGTCAATTATGACTCTATTGTGAATTTTTAATCTATGGAGGTTTTATGTTTGTAAATTTCCTTAAGCAGAGAAAGCAGTCACAATATAAAGTCTATGACATTAGTGGGGACTCAGAGGCAGAGCCAGCGGGAGAGACATAACTAGGCATATTCAGTGGGCAGCATACCCCGGAAGTAAACCTGGAAGCTAGAAACTTTTTTTTGGCATGTCCGCCAGGCAAGCAATTCTCATTGGAATGAAAAGGTGCCATCTTGGCATCTGCTATGTAGCTATTATTCAACACGTTCTCATCCCAACTCATCAAATACCACCACTTTGTCAGTGGACATACACGTCAAAATATGACGCTCTCCTGTGTCAGTTATGGAGGATTACGGACAGTGTGTCAACTTGCTTGTTGCATCACTT